>NC_133619.1:610237878-610305378 GCF_048593235.1 Sminthopsis crassicaudata | reverse complement strand
AGATAGTGCACCAGCCCTGAAGTTGGGAGGATCTGAGTTCAAATGTGACCTCAGACACTTAACACTTCTTGGCTGTGTGACCCTGGGCAAGTCACTTAACCCCAACTGCCTCAGGAAAAGAAAAAAAGAAAACTCTAAGTTGATGAGGTGATTCAGACCAATTCCAAAGTCTTGTGAAAGAGAGAGTCATCTGCATTCAGAGAGAGGACTATGGTGACTGAATGTGGATCACAACATAGAATTTTCATCTTTTTTTTTGTTGTTGTTGTTTGTTTGCATTTTGTTTTTTATCATTTTTTCCACTTTTGACCTGATTTTTCTTGTGCAGCACAATCAGTGTGGAAATATGTATACAAGAACTGCACATGTTTAACATATATTGGATTACTTGCCATTTAAGGGAGGGGAGAGAGGGGGGAGAAGGGGAGGGAGAAAAATTTCTAACATAAGATTTTGCAAGGGTAAATGCTGAAAACTATCATTACATGTATTTTGAAAATAAAAAGTTATTACTTAAAAAAAAAAAGAAAGCTCTGTATTAAATGTAGTACAGTACAAAAAAGAAAAACAAGCTGCACATGGATTAGTTTTAGTTTCCAGTATGATCCTTTTCTTCTCTTCTATAGTGTACATGAAAACACTCATTTAATTTAATGTTTGCTAAATTCACAATTTTTTAAACTAAAAAAAAAAGAAGTAGTACAGTTGCCTTGGACTTAATGGCCTGGCAAAAAGAGCCCTGACACAAGCTAAGATGATAGAAGCAAGCTGGTAGATTAGAGGCAGCAACACAGCCAAATTCTTTTACAATTTCCTCTAAACAACTTTAAGAGAATGCATCAGGTCAAATTTTGGATGGCAGAGAGATTTTTCCAGGCTAAGCTAATTTAGGAGGAGGCAGGAGGGGTCCGTGACACTGGGGGGAAAGCCCATAGAACATGGGCGGCAGGCAGGTCCAACACCAGCTGTGGGCCTTGTAAGTGGCTGAACGACAGCAGGAGCTCTCAACCCAGAGACAGTAAATGAGTTGGACAACTGGTTGGACAACAATTACAGGGGACCCTTTGCTGGCACTGGGTGTAGCTCCATGGCCCACACACAATTTTGGGTCGTAGGGTGGAGAAGAATATTTGGGGTCTATCAAAAGGAGGCAGGTATCTTGATCAGAGTTTCAAGGCAAAGAGGGGAATTAATGCCTGCAGTTACCGGGGACCAGAGATTCTTCCTGGTGAAGACCAGAATTAAGAGCAGAACAATGGCCATACTTTCCTCAGATCATATCACCTTGGAAGCTCTGGATACTTGCAGACCCCCCAGAACTAATTCTGAAAACAGTAGCATGAAAAGATCTGAAGCTTGAGACCAAGGCCCTTCCAACTCTGACACCCTGTGTTCTAAGAACCCTTCTGTTCTTATATTATCTGGCCTAGGGTCCTTTCCAGATCTAAGGCTCCTTCCAGGCCTAACATTCTATGAGTTCAGAAGCTTGGAAAGCACCTCCTCAAAGGTCTGCAGCAATCATCCTCATCCTCTTTCTCCTAGGACATCATTACATAGCACTCTAAGGGCTGTAGGGCCTTTTTCATATAATATCTTGTTTTCTCCTCCCAGTAATTATGTGAAGAAGGTATCAATCTGATTTTTATAGGTGAAGAAAGTGGGCTGGACAAAGGTTAAATAGTCTTTTCTGTCTCACTACTTCGAAGGGTTCAGGGCAGGCTTTGAAGTCAGTCTTGATTCCAGGTCCAGAAGAGCCAGGTCCTAAGGTCCCCTCCCACACATATTGACCCCTCTGGAGCTCTGGGCACTTTAATCCAATGCACACTATTGTTGGTCCTGGACAGCTCTCACAGCCAGGAAATCCAGGTGCTGCAATCAAAGCCCTGGGAGGCAGAGCTTTGAAATGGAGCTGGGTAAACTAGAGTGGAGCAAGGCTGCCCCTTGGTGGCCACAGCTATTTGTGACTGGCTGCAATTCCTTCTGATGATGATGGCCGACCACCCTTCTCAGGGAGATGATTAAAGAATCACAAGGGGCAAATCGTGGAGACTTGCAGTACAGGTGGTCTGGAATCCCTGTGTTCTGAGGGATTGTTCAAAGTCTGAATAGGACGAGAGACAGTCCTGGGGCTCGAGGGCTTTGATAGGTTTCACCCAGTAAGGCTGGGGGAAAACCAAGGTGGAGGGAGACCAAAATGGCCTGTTCTCTTGACCCTAAATTTTAGGCAAAAGCTTAGGCAAAAGAGGTAGGGGGAACTGACCCATCCAGCTACTTGTCTACCCTTATGGAAGAAGAGATACAGAGAGCAAAAGAGGGGTACAGCTTTAAAAGTACCTTAAAACCCAGGATGTCAGAGCTGGGAGGGACCTTAGAATGCAGAATGTTAGAGCTGGGAGGGCCCTTAGAACCCAGGAGGTCAGAGTTGGGAGGGCCCTTAGAACCCGGGAGGTCAGAGCCGGGAGGGCCCTTAGAACCCCGGAGGTCAGAGCTGGGAGGGCCCTTAGAACCCAGGAGGTCAGAGCTGGGGGGGGGGGGGGGGGGGCTCTTAGAACACGTTAAAGCCAGAAGGGCCTTGTATAATTTCTAGGCAGAAGATATTTCTTTCTCAGCCACAACTACTTCTCTCTCTGTCTCTCCATCTGCCTAGAAATGGGGTCCTCTTGGCCAGGACTGGAGCCTCCAGCAGCCTACCTGACCGGCTCAGCAATGACTATGAAGCCAGAAGAAAGGCTTATGTAAATGTCAAAAAGCAGGACTCTGTGTGTGTCTCTGGCTACATTCCGAAGTCCAAAGACAGGCCTAATCCTGCCATAATTCAAGCTGCAGAGCCTCTACATTGTGTTCTGTAACTTTGTTACAGCATAATAAATACATTGCTGCAAACCCCATTCCCAGGCTCCGGGACCTGGAGAGGAAACAGATGTCCAGTCCTTGGAGTGAATCAGAAAGCTGGCAAGCAGGGCGGGCTTTGGGAAAGGGAGACTGAGCACAGCTGCTGGCTGAGAACAGATCTGGGGCCGTGGGGCAGGGTTGAAGGGTGAGGGGCTTTTTCTGAGGGTGGCTGAGGGGAGGGGAAGGAGGCAGTTTGATGGTTCTTATTGAGCCCTATGGAAGAATTATAACCAGGTTCTTACAGGAGGCAGGGTGCAGGAGGAGTGATTGGGGCAGAATCAAAAAAACTGGGTTCAAATTCAGATCTTGGTACTTGTAGGCTGTGTGGTCTTGGATGGAGCATTTCTCCTCATTTAGTCTATTCTCTCCGTAAAAGAAAACACTGAATCCCTACTTCCCCAAGCTATTATTTTTTTAAAAAACTGCTTTGTAAACTATGAATGCTAATAGTTAGCATTTCTGAAATTCGCTTTACAAATATTATCATGGGATTTTCATAGAAATTTAGCTGCTATTATTAACTCCATTTCCATGAGGAAACTGAGGCGGGCAGAGCTTGGGTGACTTGCCAAGGGGCCATGGAGATAGTTCTCTGGATTTGAACTCAGATCTGAAAGATTCTAGGCTATCACTCTATCCACTATACCTCTCATCTAACAATTGTGGAATACTATAGATCAGGGGGCAATTGTTTCAATAGTGTCAAGACATCACAGAGAGCTCCCCCATAGGCCTGATCTTTTCAGCAATCAGTAACTTTTATTATTAAAAAGTGACTGTCTTAGACACATACAAGAAACTGAATGCTATTATATAATTATTATATAATACATATTACCATATTTTTTATTTTATATGTTACATATATATCATAATATAATTATAATTATAATGATTGCCTTTAATTTAAGATTAATTGAGAACATAAATTTCCCTCCCTCTTTTATGTATTGATGGGGAACTGTTGGAATATAATATTAAATATGCCAATAGACACTAATAATATATTGGTTAATTTTGCTGAATTGCTTTTCTCTCTCTTTCTCTTTTTATTTTATTTTTTGTTTCAAGAAATGGTTGTCTGGGTACAGACAGCAGAAACATAGATTCATGAATGAGGGGGATATAAAAACCAAATATATCAATATAAATTCGGGGAAGGCATTTGATATGAGGGTTCATTGTAATAATTGAGATAGAAACCTTTCTTGGACATAGTATTCAACACAATGGGAATTTTATTTATAGAAATTCTGTTTGATGATCCAGCACTCTAGATTATAAATACTTCTGGATCCCTCCATGGGTACATATAGTAAAAAGTTGATATAATTAATCAAGCATTTATTAAGCACCTATTATGTGCGAGGTACTGTTCTAAGCATTAGAGATGGATGGATAGAGGAATTATTAAACACCCACTGTGTACCAGGTGCCATTCAAAGCACTGGGGCTAGATGGATAGAGAATTTATTAAGCACCTACTTACTATGTGCTAAGACAAAGCAGTCCCTGCTCTCAAAGTACTTACAATCTAATAGAATACAGCTCATAAAAGAGAGCTAGGAGTAGTGAGTGTACTGATGTGGTGGAGATGGTCAAGAAAAGATATAAAGATCTGGTTCCAGAGAAGAGATCAAGATTGGGAGGTGGGAGAAGTGGAACGAGGACAATAGCTACAAGTTGAAGAGATGGCTAAAATGAATAGCTGGTGCTCCAGCAAAGTAAGGCTGCCTCCTAGTGTCTGAGGGCCCAAGGTCGGAGTCAAAGGTTGTGGGAGTGGTATGAGGACATGAGATCAAAAACAAAGGACTGTTTGCTCTCAAGGAGTTTACATTATGCCTAGGAAAAACCCAGCACCACATTCACAGGATGTTAACATAAAACTCCAACTTAAAACATCTACATATGATGTCTCGACTACTTACAAAATAAATTAAATGTGATTTCTGACTGGTGGGATAGGGAGTAGTAACGACTGGGGGAACAAGAATTTATTATGGATGACTACCATGTGCCTTGAAGGGAATTAAGTGTTTCAAAAGTGGCAGAAGTAAAGGGAGAGCTTATTCCTCACATGGTGAACAGTCTGTGCAAAGACTTAGAGGTAGGATGTGGGATTGGAATATAAACTGCTTCAACATGCTCCTGTTTAGAATGTTGGAGATGATGGTCCTGCGATATAGTCTCCATCCTGATACGATATAACCGGACCATTTCTGAATCCCAGAAATTAGGAAGGTCATGCAGGAATGTCAAAGGAATCTCTTTGGGGTTGTGCTTTGTAGAAGTAGTCCCCAGGGGCAGCTAGGTGGCGCAGTGGATAGAGCACCAGCCCTAGAATCAGGAGACCTGAGTTCAAATTTGACTTTAGACACTTAACATGTCCTAGCTGTGTGACTCTGGGCAAGTCACTTAACCCCAGTTGCTTCAGGGAGAGAAAGAAGATTGAAAGAAAATGATTGACAGGCAGAATGCACCTAATTTCATAATAAAGTTATCAGAGGTGAGGTGGGTAAGAATCTAAGGAATGTGTACGGAAAAGCATCATGTTTGCATCTGATGCAGATTTGTCTGTTGTGACTTGGTAGGGGGAAAATTAAAAGAAGGAATTACATTGACTCAACTTTGATCCAGAAGGTGCAGAATCTGACCAAGTGAGAAGACTGCAGGCAAAGGACCTGGTATTTCCCCAACACATCATCAGAGTCTTAGACCATAAAAAGCTTAACTGATCAGCACTGATGTTGAGCAATCAGTCCACAAACATTAATAATAGTAATAATAATTTTATATTGGTTAATTAATCAATATTCATTATAAGTACTTGAGAATGAGTCTTCCTGATATCAAACCTAGTCCTCTATGCACTGTGCCACTGGGCTGCCCCTAGCACAGTAGGTACTTAATAAATAGTTATTGATTGACTGAACCATCCCATGAATCTCCTCTGATAGGAGCCTTCATAGGAAAACTCTGGGTAGAACATTAATCCAAATGTGATAGGATGGTAACATCATAATAGCTGCCATTTTTGATATAGCATTTTAACATAGGCAAAGTGCTCTGTATACATTAACTTCCTTAAGCCTCACAGTAGCCCTATGAGATAGGGTCCACAGATGTTATTATTCCCATTTTATAGATGAGAAAATGGAAGCTCAGAGAGACATCATAGAGTAACTTGGAGTTAGCAGGTCCAGATTCAAATTCTACTTCTACTTAGTAGTTCTATGATCAATGAGTAAAATTGGGATAATAATACACTATCTCTAGGGGTTGTTTTAGTGCAAAGTACTTGAATAAGAATAGCTAGAATGTATATAATATTTTAAGGTTCACACAGAAATAAATATACACATACACATACATACTATATCTTTAGATAGATGGATAAACAGATAGATGAATAAACAGACAGATAGATAGATAGATAGATAGATAGATAGATAGATAGATAGATAGATAGATGATAGATAGATAGATAGATGTAGATTGACAGAGGAATAGCCAGACAGAGAGAAAAGAGAGGGGGGAGGGAGGGAGGGAGATTCTTCTTTGATTTCCCCAATAATCTTAGGAAATGCTATTATTATCTTCATTATCTCAGTTGAAAAAACAGGCAGATAATACTTAAGTAACTCATTAAAAGGTCATATAGCTAATAAGTATCTAGAGATGGACTTGAACCTAGGTTTTTCCGGAGTCAAAGGCCAACACTAGACTTTTGTTTTTATTTATTTTTTGCTTGTGTTTGCATTCCCAGCTTTTAGTAATATCTGACCCATACTGAGCATTTAATACATCTTCCCTCCCTTCCTCCTTTGTCTCCTCTCTTCCTTCCTCCTTCCCTCTCTTCCTCCCTCTCTTCCTCCCTCCCTCCCTGCCTCCCTTCCTCCCTCCCTTCCTTCCTTCCTCCTTCCCTCTCTTCCTCCCTCCCTTCCTCCCTCCCTCCCTCCCTCCCTCCCTTCCTCCCTTCCTCCCTTCCTCCCTTCCTCCCTTCCTCCCTTCCTCCCTTCCTTCCTTCCTTCCTTCCTTCCTTTCCTTCCTTTCCTTCCTTCCTTTCCTTCCTTTCCTTCCCTTCCTTCCTTCCTTCCTTCCTTCCTTCCTTCCTTCCTTCCTTCCTTCCTTCCTTCCTTCCTTCCTTCCTTCCTTCCTTCCTTCCTTCCTTCCTTCCTTCCTTCCTTCCTTCCTTCCTTCCTTCCTTCCTTCCTTTCCTTCCTTTCCTTCCTTCCTTCCTTCTTTCCCTTCTCTTTTTTTCCCCTTCCCTTCTTTCCCTTCCAAAGTACCAACCAGTAAGCATTTATTAAGCACCTACTGCATTCCAGGCATTGCATCAAGCACTAGGGATAAAAGACAAAGAATAGGACCGATTCCTCCAGATGTGCCGTTGTCTCCACGCTTTATTCCCAGGCTCCTGGCTCAGCTCTGGGGGCTCACTCGGGGTCCCTCAACTTTTTGCCCACTTGCTCAGGGAAGGTTTCTAGGGGAAGAAGCCATCGGGGCAGCTTTCAATAAATAGGAGAACTGGCCCCCGAGCCCTATGAGCAAGGATGCCTGGAGTAGACTTTGGGGTGAATGGGAACGGCGGTGCCGGCGTGGGCTGGGGGTCTGATTGTGCCTCGGTGGAAGGCTGAGAGTGTTGGAGTGAGAACAACAGGTGTGAGAGGGTCGGGCCACGTCTGTGTGCGCGTGTGTGCCCACTTCCGGGGACGGGCGCGCCCATGAATGTGAGTATTGTGAGCCGGGAGGCCGCGTGCGGCGGGGAAGGAGGGAGGCAGCGAGCGTGTGCGGCGGGTTAGAGACGGCGTCTTGGCAAGAGCCTACTCCATTTCTGGCTTCCGTCAGGCTTTCCGAAGACTGATGTACTGTGGGCACGGCCAAGAACCACACTCAGTATTTAGTCACCTAAAAGATTGAGTGGAAGGGAATTAAAAACACTGATGAGCCACAGCTGTTTCTCATCTGGGGCAGCTGGGTCTGGGAAACGCGCAGGGCGTGCTGGGAGTGACCAGCAGGGGACAGCAGAGGCTCATCCCGGAGAGGGGGAAGAGCGGGCCCATAGAAATGGGGGGGAACGAGAGCTAAGGCTAGAAGGGATGGGGAGATAGATAGATAGATAGGTAGATAGACAGACAGACAGACAGACAGACAGACAGACAGACAGACAGACAGACAGACAGACAGACAGACAGACAGATAGACAGATAGATAGATAGATAGATAGATAGATAGATAGATAGATAGATAGATAGATAGATAGATAGTTGATGGATGATGGATGATGGATGGATAGATAGATAATGATGAAAGAAAGAAAGAAAGAGAATGGAAGGAAGGAAGAGAGAAAGAAAGAAAGAGAAAGAAAGGAAGGAAGGAAGGAAGGAAGAGAGAAAGAAAGAAAGAAAGAAAGAAAGAAAGAAAGAAAGAAAGAAAGAAAGAAAGAAAGAAAGAAAGAAAGAAAGAAAGAAAGAAAGAAGAAAGAAAGAAAGAAAGAAAGAAAGAAAGAAAGAAAGAAAGAAAGAAAGAAAGAAAGAAAGAAGGAAGGAAGGAAGGAAGGAAGGGAGGGAGGGAGGGAGGGAGGGAGGGAGGGAGGGAGGGAGGGAGGGAGGGAGGGAGGAAGGAAGGAAGAGAAAGAAAGGAAGGAAGGAAGAGAAAGAAAGGAAGGAAGGAAGAGAAAGAAAGGAAGGAAGGAAGAGGAAGGAAGGAAGGAAGGAAGAGAGAAAGAAAGAAAGAGAGAGAGAGAGAGAGAGAGAGAGAGAGAGAGAGAGAGAGAGAAAGAGAAAGGAAGGAAGGAAGATGGATGGATAGATAGATGGGTAGATAGAAAGTCAGATAGATAGATAATGGTGATGATTGATAAATAGATAGATAGATAATGATGATAGATAGATTAATAGCTAGGATAGATAGATAGATAGATTAAATAGATTAGATGGATAGTAGATACATAGATTAACAGCTAGGATAGATTAACAGCCAGGGTAGAAAGGTAGATAGATAGATAGATAGATAGATAGATAGATAGATAGATAGATAGATAGATAGATAGATAGATAGATAGATAGATGGATGATGATAATAATAATAATAATAATAATAATAATAACAATGATAGATAGATAGATAGGTAGATAGGTAAGTAGATTGAAGTTGGGGGGGTGAGAAGTGGTTAAGGGTGGGGGTGAATCCTGAAAGCTGATTCCTAACTGTATTTAACTGAAATCCACTCTTGCATTTCCTTTGGGACATCCTCCCATAAAACAAGGAGATGCCCTTGATCTGAGGTACCATCTAGTTCTAGCTGGATCTTAAATTTCTACCTGGCTGATATCTTTATCTCAGTCCCACTCATGACTTCTTTTCACACTGAGAAATTTTTATGTGACCCTGGGTATATAGATACATGAAATAGGTATACAAATCAAACATTTAAGGATAATAAATCATAATTTTATGACCCTCACATTCAGTTACTTGACTCCAAGACCCGCTGTTTAAAAAATTTTGCTTCATACATCTCAAATGCAAAATGTCCTCAATGCAAGCAACTCATTCTTAACAACAGAAGGGACCACAGGTGTGTGACCCCAGGAGAAGGGACCATTTAGAACTTTCCCTTCTCAACCAAGGGGCCCCATGCTTTGGACCTATTTGTATAGTCCAGACTGCATTCAATCCTAGGGGAGTCTGACCACCTAGAAGAGGAATTAGATTCTTTTTCTCATAGTCTTTGACTTCTTATGCTTTCCCATTCTGATGCCTTAGGAAACAATTGTCTAAAACTTGGGTTTGGGCTTACTTCAGGAAGATCTCCCCAAAGTGTGTGTGTATGGGAGTGTACAAAAATACTCCACTGACAGTATGAATCAGGTATGGGACAAGTACTTATTTTCTTCAAACAAAAGAAATGCTAAATATGCTAATATTTAGCATTTCTTATGCTATTTTAGCATATTTATATTTATATATTTACTTATATATATTTATATTTAGTATAATATTTAAAATGCTAATAATATGAAATAAAACACTCACAGACATGCATTGACAAAAACAAAAACAAAATAGTAATTGTTGTTTAGTAATTTTAGTCATTGTTTAGTATTTATTTAGTCATTTCACTGATGTCCAAACCTTTATGACCTCACTTGGAGTTTTCTTGGCAGAGATACTGGGGTGATTTGCCATTTCTTCTCCAGCTCATTTTGCAGATGAGGAAACTGAGGCAAACAGGATGAATTGTTTTGCTCAGGGTTACCCAGCTGGTAAGTGTCCAAGGCCACATTTGAACTCAGATATTCCTGATTCCAATGCATCACCCAGAGATAATCAGAGAGAAAATAGTAAATGTTGTTATATTCTATGGAGAGATTTTTAGTTGAAAGTATCTCAGTGTGAAACAATTTATGGGTCTGCTGGTTAGTCATTTTAAAGATTGGCTCTGCTGTGCTTTGGCAAAGTCCACTTTATCTGGGAAGCTAGACTGGGTTTGGGCTCATACTCCAGATTATCTTCTTCCTATTATCAGTGGTTAGCTCTAACTAAAAGGCCTGGGACTACAGAACCTCTCTGACCCATAAGTTGGCCTCTAAGCTCTAGGGATGCATACATCTTGACATTAGGAAAGAATAAACCCAAAGCTAGAATCAGATTCACTTAGGCAGGAGGCAGGTTCTAGCTGCTCTGTACTTATGGCCACATGGTGGCTGGAATGAGAAATAGAATGAATTGTTTTTTTCTTCTCCCCTTGTGGGAAGTATCTTCACAGAGTCTGTCAGCAAGGAAGGGAATAAAGAAAAGAAAATCAGGGAACAAATCCACCATTTTAAAGGGTTCACTGAGGTATGATCTCCTCAGGGTCAGCGGCCATTAAGTGTCATTTCCAAAGAGCCACATTTGGGTCACTACCAATCAGAAATGGCTGGGAATCAGGAAGGGCAATTTTACCCATCCCCTGTTCAATTGTTGGTTATGATAAGATAATGTCTCCAGTGCTGTAATGGACTTCATAGGCCAACCATTCCAACCTGCTCATTTTCCAGATGAGGAAGCTGGGAACCAGCATAGTTAAGTGATTTGCCTAAACTCAAACAAATAGCAATTATGAGAAGTGGAATAATTCCCTGCTAAACTTGCCCATTTCCCAAACCTTCTTAGGAAGATCACAGTCATCCTTTGGATCACCAAGCTTTGTTCCTAACTTCAGAGTCCTCCTTTATTAAATTGTTTTCTTTTTTTGTTTCGTTTTGTTTTATTTTTTAGTTAACGTTAAAGACACCTTAATTGAGTCTAAACTGATTGGGAAAGGAGAAAAGAAGAAAGTACTTGGACTGGAATCCGGAAGTCCCTGAAGACAACTTAACCTCCCATGTGTCTGTATCTTCAACAATAAAAGAAGAATAATTAAAGCACCTACCAGTTGTTATAAAGATCAAATATAAAGCACCTAACAACACCTGGAACATAGAAGATGCTTAATAAATGCTTATTTCTTTCCTTTCTTAAAGAAAACTAGGAATTTTGAAAAGTGAAGGGGAGGAGAGAGCACATTCTAAGAATGGGAGACAGACTGCACAAAGAATTGGAAAATGGAATGTCAAGCTCAAGTTCAGAAAACATCATCTAGGACAGTTTGGCTGGAATATATGGTATAAGAGGGTGAGAATTAGCCTAGAAAGTTACACTGGACTGAGATTGTGGAGGGTCACGATGCTAAGCTGAGTTTTTATTTTCTTCTATAGACAATAGGGAGCCACTAAAGATTCTTAAAGAGGAGAGTGACATATGTTGCTTTAGGAAGATCATTCTGAGAAGCATTAAGGCAAATTAGGAGGCTATTTCAGTTATCCAGACATGAAGTGATTGAGGTTTGAGTTAGGTGGTTGGCTATATGAGAGAAGGTAAAAAGGTAATTGTCTTTTCTTTTGTGAAGTCTCCCCTAATTCCAATAGAGAATCCCTTTGGTTATCTTGTGTCTATTTATCAAGGGTGGTATGGAGTGTTCAGACTAGTACTACCGAGGACCACTGAGCCCTTTCCAAGGCTGCTCATCCATCTTTGGTGCTCATCTCTCTGCCAACTCTTATCCAAAGCTCCAAAATGGAAGACACCAGGTTGAGAGTAACTGACAGGCCTCAAACCCATTGGTGAGTTAGGGGGGGTATCTACCCTAAGTATGTGAAGGCATCTGTGATGGAAAGGATGAATGAGAACAATTTATTCCAACTGTCACTAAAGCAGCAGAAGCAGGCGCTGTGGAGCCCTTGAGCTTGGTTAGACATCAAAGAACCAAGGTTACCCACTGCAGGCTGGGTTATTGCCAGTCTTGCCACTGGACTTTGATGACTCAGGGAGAGAGAGCTAGACTGATGAGTTTGTGCAACTCTACCTCACTTCATCCCCCATAGAAAAACAAAGGATGAACAACAGCAACATTTATTTTTCACTTTACATAATAGCAGCTTTTGCATAGTCTTTTAAGGTTTATTGTGCACTTTACAAATGTTATCTTATTTGATCTTCACTATAACTCTGGGAAATAGAATGTCAATATTAACCAATTTTATAGATGAGGAAACTGAGACAGATAGAAATTAAGTGACTTGCCCAGAGCCATATAACCAGGAAGTTTACATGTTGCATCTACCAGTACAAGCTAAATTCCTACAAAGCATAAACTATTTCATTCTTGGTTTTATATTCTTAGATCCTAGTATAGTGCATTGTATATAGCAAGTACTTAATAAATGCTTGTTGATGAGGATAGGGAACATTAGGGCAGTTAAGTGTTGCTTCCTATAGTCTGGAAAATCTGAATTCATACACAGCCTCAGACACTTATTGGCCATGTGCCCCTGAACAAATCACCCTCTTTGTCTCAGTTTCCTCATCTGTAAAATGAGCTGGAGGAGAAAATAGCAAATTGCTTCAATATCTCTTGTTTGTAGATTTGCAATTTATAGACTTAGATAAGCATGACAGTTTTGAAAATTGTGTTGTAACATTTCCATTCTTTCTGTTACTGTTTGCTTGCATTTTTGTTATTTCTTCTAGGTTATTTTTGCTTTCTTGCTAAGCCTGATCTTCCTTGTGCAACAAGATAACTATATAAATACGTATACATATGTTGTATTTTAACATATACTTTAACATATTTAACATGTATTAGACTATCTGCCATCTAAGGAAGGAGGTGGGGAGAAGGAGGGGAAAATTAGAAACAGAAGGTTTTGCAATTGTCAATGCTGAAAAATTACCCATGCATGTATCTGGTAAATAAAAAGCTATAATAAAAAAGAAGAAAAAAGAAAATTACATGTTGACTTTATCACATATTATGGAAAGCAATTTGGAATTATGCCCAATGGCAATCAAACTGTGCATACCCTTTAATCCAGCAATACTAGTTCTGTAAACCAATGAGATGAATAAAAGGAGAAAGGACCTCTTTACAAAAATCTTTTTTTTTTAAACGTGCAAAAGAATTGGAAATGGAGGTCATGCCCATCAATTAGAGCATGGCTAAATAAGTTGTGGTATATGACTATAATGAAATATTATTGTGCTATAACAAGTGATTAGTAGGCTGATACCAGAAAAAACCTGAAAAGACTTATATGAACTCATGCAAAGTGAACTAAGAAGAACCAGGAGAACACAGTAGTAGCAATACTGTGTAAGGATCAACAGTGAATGATTTAGCTATTATCAGCTATTGGATACAAGATAATTATAAAGGATTCATGATGAAAAATGGTGTCTGCTTCCAAAGAAAGAATTGATGGATGATAAAATATAGATAAATGTAGATAAAATGTACATAATTTGAATGTAGATGTAGATAATGTAGATAAAAACATAATATTCCTTAACTTTTTTCATGTTTTTTTCCCTTTTGGGTCTGCCTTCTTTCACTATATAACTAATGTAGTCATATATTTTGCATGATTGAACATGAATAACTTATAACAAATTATCTTAGGGAAAGGGGAGATAAGGGAGGAAGAAAGAAAATTTGGAACTCAAAAGTTTTTTTTTAATGAATCTTAATAAATGTAGAAATGTTTAGAAGAATTGAACATGTTTAACCTATATTGGATTACTTGCTGTTTAGGGGAGGGAAGTGGGGGGGAAGAGAGGGAGAAAAATTAGGAACACAAGGTTTTGCAAGGGTGAATTTTGATAACTATTTTTGCATGTATTTTGAAAATGAAAAGCTATTATTAAAAATGAATCTTAAAATTGTCTTTATGTGTAATTAGGGAGAGTAAATTTTTAATTTTTTTGTATTTGATAGTATTTTATTTTCCAATTACATATGGTTTTCAACATTCATTTTCATAAGATTTTGAGTTCCAATTTTTCTCCTTCTCTCTCTTCCTTCACCTCTCCCCAAGATAACAAGCAATCCAATTTAGACTATATGTGTACAATCATGTTAAATATAAAATATTATTTTAATAAATAAAAGCCAAATATACAAAACAGTTCTCAAATTTCGTGTGTACTAGAATAGAATATTCTATTATACATACAAATATGCCCATTTTATTTAGATTTTGTTAAGTTTAGAATAAAAGCAAATTAATTTTTTAAATGTTATAGTCTTGAGAAGTTGCCGGGGGATACTGAGAAGTTAAGTAAGATATCTGGAGTTACACCACCACACACCTCTGAGATTGGCTAAAATGACAGGAAAAGATAATGATGAATGTTGGAGTGGATATAGGAAAACTGGGATACTATTACATTGTTGGTGGAGTTGTGAACTGATTTAACTATTCTGGAGAGCATTTGGAACTATGCCCAAAGGGCTATCAAACTGCATATCCTTTAATCCAGCAATGTCTCTATTAGGCCTGTATCCCAAAGAGATCTTAAAGGAGGAAAGGGATCCATATGTGCAAAAATGTTTGTGGCAGCCCTTTTTGTAGTGGCAAGAAACTGGAAACTGAGTGGATGCCCATCAGCTGGAGAATGGTTGAATAAATTATGGTACATGAATGTTATGGAATATTATTGTTCTGTAAGAAACAACCAGCAGGATGATTTCAGAGAGGCCTGGAGAGACTTATATGAACTGATGCTGAGTGAAGTGAGTATAACCAGGAGATCATTGTATAGGGCAACAACAAGATTATTGATGATCAGTTCTGATGGGTGTGGCTCTCTTCAACAGTGAGATGATTCAGACCAGTTCCACACCAGTCTTGTGATGGAAAGAGCCATCTACACTCAGAGAGAAGATTGGGGGACTGAGTGTGGATCACAATATAGCATGTTTGCTTTTTTATTATTGTTTGCTTGCGTTTTGTTTTCTTTCTCATTTTGTCTTTTTTGATCTGATTTTTCTTCTGCAGCATGTTAATTGTGGAAATATATATAGAATATTACTGACAAAGATAGAAAGCGAAATTCCATTTAAAATTACTGTAGACAAAATAAAATACTTGGGGGTCTATCTACCAAGACAAACATAAGAACTATATGAACACAATTACAAAATACTTTTCACAAAAATAAAATCGGGGAAATTGGGGAAAATATCAATTATTCATGGCTAGGCTGAGGTAATATAATAAAAATGATAATTCTGCCTAAATTGGCTTACTTGTTCAGTGCCACACCAATCAAACTGCCAAAACGTTATTTTATAGAACTAGGAAAAAATAATAACAAAATTCTTCTGGAAGAACAAAAACTCAAGAATATCAAGGAAATTAATGAAAAAAAAAATAAAAAGGATGGTGGCTTAGCAATACCAAACCTAAAACTATATTATAAAGCAGCAGTAATCAAAACCATTTGGTACTGGCTAAGAAATAGAGTGATGGATCAGTGGAATAGAGTACATACACATGACACAATAATCAAGGCCTACAGCAATCTAGTATTTGACAAATCTCTAAACTTCAGCTTCTGAAATAAGAACTCACCATTTGAAAAAAATTTCTGGGATAATTGGAAAATAATGTCAGAAAATCTGCATAGACTTACATTTACATCTTATACCAAAATAAGGCCAAATGGATACATGATTTGGGCACAAAGGATGATACCATAAACAAATTAGGAGAATAAAGGATAATTTACCTATCAGATCTTTGAAGAAGGGGGAATTTGTGACCAAAGAAGAACTAAAAAACATTATGAAAGGCAAAATGGACAACTTTAATTACATTAAATTAAAAAGGTTTTGCACAAACAAAACCAACAAAAACAAGATTAAAAGGGAAATACAACACTGGAAAAAAATTTTATAGCCAGTATTTCTGATAAAGATTTCATTTCTAAAATATATAAAGAACTGCATCAAATTTGTAAGAATACAAGTCATTCCCTAATTAATAAATGGTCAAAGTATATGAACAGATATTTTCAGATGATGAAATTAAAGCCATTTATAATTATATGAAAAATGCTCTAAATCACTATTGGTTAGAGAAATGCAAATTAAACCAACTCTGTATTATCACCTCATACCTCTCAAATTAGATAAGATAATGATAAAGATTGGAGAGGATGTGGGAAAACTGGGACACTAATGCATTATTGGTAGAGTTGTGAAATGATCTAAGCATTCTGGAGTGCAATCTGGAGTTGTGTACAAGGCTATAAAACTGTGCATACTCTTTGACCCATCAGTGCCATTACCAGGTCTGTACCCCAAGGAAATCATAAAGGAGGAAAAAGGACCGACATGTGCAAAAATGTTTGTTAAAGCTCTTTTCATGGTAACAAAGAACTGGAAAAGGAGTGGATGCCCATCAACTGGGGAATGGCTGAACAAGGTGTGGTATGTAAAGGTAATGGAATATTATTGTTCTATTAAAAAAAAAAGTAAACAAGCTGGAAAGATTAACATGAATTGATGCTCAGTGAAACGAGCAGAACCAATAGACAATACACATACACAATAACAGTAAGAATGCTCAATGATCAACCATGAAAGGCTTGAGTCTTCTCAGCGGTTCAGTGATTCAAAGCAATCCCAATAGACTTTGGACAGAAAATGCCATTTGCATCCAGAAAAAGAACTAAGGAGACTGAATGTAAATCAACATGTACTATCTTCATTTCTTTTTTCTGGTTTTTAATCTCCCCCAGTGTTTTTCCCTTTTGTTCTGATTTTTTCTCTCCCAAAATGATTTATAAAGCAATGTGTATTAAAAATAAATAAACTTACCAAAAAAAGGAAATATGTATAGAAGAATTGCACCTGTTTAACACATATTGTATTACTTGCCACCTAGGGGAGGGGATATGGGGAAGGGAAGGAAAAAAATTGGAACACAAAGTTTTGCAAGGGAGAATGTTGAAAATTATGTGTTTTGAAAATTAAAAGTTTTAATAATGATAAAAAAGAATTTTAAAAACACGTATTATATGCCAAAAAAAAGTCTGTGACACAGCCTTCCACAAATACATGCTGATCGATTGGCTGAATAAATTGTGGAATATGACTATAATGGAATACTATGTGCTATAAGGAATGATGAAGGGCATGGTTTCAGAAAAATCTGGAAAGACTTATATGAACTGATGCAAAGTGAAGTGAACAAAGCTAGGTAAGCTTGCCCGGTAAGAATTGGATTCTGAAGGTATAAGTAACCTGTGTAGAAATACAATAGTGCAAACATTTTACATTCAATTCCCAGTGTTCCTTTTCTGGGTGTAGATGTTTCTGTCCATCATTGATCAACCATAACTGAATTAGATCTTTATGTTGAAGATATCCACTTCCATCAGAATACATCCTCACACAGTATTGTTGTTGAAGTGTATAGTGATCTCCTGGTTCTGCTCATTTCACTCAGCATCAGTTCATGTAAGTCTCTCCAGGTCTTTCTGTTTTCATCCTGCTGGTCATTTCTTACAGAGCAATAATATTCCATAACCTTCATATGCCATAATTTACCCAACCATCTCCAATTGATGGATATCCATTCATTTTTCCAATTTCTAGCCACTACAAAAAGAGCTGCCACAAACATTTTGGCACATACAGGTCCCTTTCCCTTCTTTAGTATTTCTTTGGGATATAAGCCCAGTAGTAACACTGCTGGATCAAAGGGTATGCATAGTTTTGATAACTTTTTGCGCATAGTTCCGAATTGTTCTCCAGAATGGCTGGATTCTTTCACAACTCCACCACAACTCCACCAACAATGCATCAGTGTCCCAGTTTTCCCACATCCCCTCCAACATTCATCATTATCATTATTAGTAATAATAATTATCATTATTAGTAATAATAATTACTAAGTGGTGAAATGGATAGAGAGCCAGACCTGAAGGTGGAAAGATTCAGTTTCCTGAGTTGAAATCTGGTCTCTGACACATACTAGTTGGGTGATCCTGGATAAGTCATTTTGCTCTGTCTTGGTTTCCTCATCTGTAATATGAGTTGGAGAAGGAAATGGTAAACCTCTCCTTTGCCAGGAAAACTCCAAAACAGGGTCATGAAGAGTCAGACATGATTGAAAAATAATTGAACACAAGAAGTGCTTGTTGAATTAAATTGGCATTGAGGAAGTCACATTATATCTCTGGATCTCAGTTTCCTTATCCAGAAAATAAAGAGGTTAGGAAGAATGGGCTCTCTAGGGACCATCCCAATTGTAGATTTTATGAACCTCTGGGAATTCGGGTGCCAGGTCTGTTACTCTCTCTCTGGGTGACTTGGGACCCTTTTCTGGGCCTCATTTTCCATACCTGTAAAATGAGGGGATTTCGGTAGAAAAATCTCTATAAGTCCTTTCCAGCTCCAAGATACTGTGATTTCTTAACTTCGGCTAAAGGCCATTGAGAAAAAGAGTGAGAAAAATGGGGGGAAAAAAAAAGAAAGAAAAAAAAAAGAAATGCTAGCTCTAAAGGGATGAAATTTTAGTTTCAGTGAGATAATTGTACGTTTACACAAGTGAGGGACAGTACAAAAGCGTTCCCAGGAACCTGATAGTTTTCACTGTAAAATAGTGTCCCTCTGTAAACCTGGGGGGGGGGGGGGATGAGCTGCGGGAGGGTTAGAAACCCACCAAAGCAGAAAACAAAGAATCATGAAAAAGAACTGTGTTTTATAAGTTCAAAAATGTGTAACAGTGGCAACAGCAGCCAGAAAAACATACACAAAGCAATCACAATGGGAGGCTAAAGAAAACAGGATGGTTTTGTTTATTATTTTGTTCAAGTTAATGAACTTTACCAAAAAAAAAAAAAAAAAGCAAATTGTTAACAGTCTGGAGTTTGCAGTTTTCTATTGTGTCATTTCATATACACACACACATACATGCACATGCACATATGTATTATACATGAGTTGATTTTTTTCCCTTTTAATAACTTTATTGATTCCTTTTGTTTTGTCCTCACAGTTATATTTAGGTCTATCCTCCTGTTCCATTGTGAATTTAACAAAGAAACACAATTAAGCAAAAATAATGAATAAAACCCCCAAAATTACCTTATATAATATTGTAGCAACATTCTGTCTGAGGAGTTGCAATTCCTTGTTCCCCCCAACCTCCTCCCTGACAGTATTGAGAAGGGGAGGCAAGTTTCAGTGTCCGCTACCTAGGACCATCGTCATTGTTTTTCCCAATTACTGAGTTCTGGTTTCCTTTTAGAAATCTACACTTCTATCATTATAGTTATTGAATTACGGGATTTTTAGTCATTCCAATTTCACTCTGCATCAGCTCACACAAACTTCCCCGTGTTTCTTTGAAATCCTCATACATGTTATTTTCTAACTGCATAATAATAGTGCATCCCAATTATATCCCTTCTCTGAGACATACTGATTTTGGACTTGGGCAAATCACTTAACATGTCAATACTCTAGGCTAAAAGTTTTTTTTTTTTTTTTAATCTCAGGACTCCTTTGCAAACTTAAAAATTATCGGGGGCGGGGGAGGCAGCTGGGTAGCATAGTGGATAGCGCACCAGCCCTGAAGTCAGGAGGACCTGAGTTCAAATGTGATCTCAGAACTTAACACTTTCTAGCTGTGTGACCCTGGGCAAGTCACTTAACCCAATTGCCTCAGGAAAAAAAAATTATTGGGGATCCCAAACAGCTTTTGTCTATGTGGATGATATCTATTTACATTATCTATTAGAAATATAAGCTGGCAAAAATTTTAAATATTTACAAGTTAAATATAAAAATAATAAATGCATTACAAGTTTACATAAATACCATTTTTAAAGAAAAAGAATGATATTTTCCAAAGGAAAAAAAAATTATAAGAAGAATGATGTACTATTTTCACTCTTTTTGTTGTTGTTTGCTTGCATTTTGCTTTCTTTTTTTCCCCCCTTTTAATCTGATTTTTCTTGTGCAGCATGATAATTGTGGAAATATGTATAAAAGAATTGCACATGTTTAATATATATTGGATTACGTGCCCTCGAGGAAGGGGGTGGAAGGAAGGGAGGGAAAAAATTTGGAATAAAACGTTTTTGCAAGAGTGAATGTTTAAAACTCTCTATCCATGTGTTTTCAAAATAAAAAGCTTTATTTTAAAAAGATTAATTTTTAAAAATATTTTACACATTTTTGCAAATCTCTTTGATGTCTGACTTAATAGAATCCAGCTGGATTCTCCTATCTACTTCTATATTCAGTCTGTTGTGATAGGATGTTTTGGTTGAAGTATAAGAAGAAAATCTGGTTCCTCACAGATAGGTAGTTGGAAAAGACAGGTTTTTTTTTTTTTTTTTTTTTTTTTTTTTTTTTTAATAAGGGAAACAGGGGCAGCTAATTGATGGAGTGGATAGAGCACCAGTCCTAAAGTCAGGAGGACCTGAGTTCAAATCTGGCTTCAGACACTTAAACTTCCTGGCTGTGTGACCCTGGGCAAATCACTTAACCCCAATTGTCTCAGAAAAAAAAAAAAGGAAAATAATGTCTTAATATTATTATGAAAAATAGTCTTAATTCCCACTCCAAAGTGTCTTTGGGACCCACCCAGGTAGTAGGACCATACCTTGAGAATTGCTGCTCTAGGCAACTCTCTAAGCCTGTAATTTTCAGAAAAAGTGAAAACCTGCATTAACAGAAGTTTCTTTATTCCAGAACTGCCTTTTATTAGTGAAATTACAAGTCCCTTTCTATTCTCTATTCTTACCATAATATACTATACTATAGACTATATTATATATTCTATATGTTACTATGCTATATATACAATATATACCATGTAATATAACATATTATATTATACTACATAATTACATACCATATAATATAATATATATACTATAATGATATATATGCTATATATATTACTATAAAATATAATATAACTATATATACTCAAACATAAGTAACATTTTGTTGTTGTTTAGTCAGTTAGTTGTATCTGGTTCTTCATGACCCCATCTGGGGTTTTCTTGGAAAAGATACTGGAGTGGTTGGACATTTCCTTCTCCAGCTCACTTTACAGATGAGGAAACTGAGGCAAAAGGGATGAAATAACTTGTCCAGGATCATATCGCTAGTGTCTTAGCTTTGTTTCACCTGCCAATTTAATTTTGAGCCTTTATCCAAGTCATTGGTAATTAATGTGAAATAGCACAAGGCCAAATAGATCTTTGAGGTATTTTACTGGACAGCTATCAGTCTGACAATTATATTTTTCTGAATTCTCCATATTAATTATTTCTCACGATACAATAATATTCCATTAAATTAATATATACAATTTGTTTAGCCATTCCTCAATGAATGGCAACCTACTTTCCTGTTCTTCGATGCCTCAATGAGAGGTTTTTTAAATTGATATTTTAGTGTCTTTGACTGTTTTTTTTTTTTTTTTTTGTCTTTGAATTCCTTTGACCTTTGGGTCAAAGGTTGCTTAAGATTTTTGAGGAGGGGAATAACATGATTAGAGTGTGCCTCAAGAAGATAGTTTTCACAACTGTTTGATGAATGGATTGAAGACAGGGAAAGGAAATTATTTAGCCTGAAAAAGGAAAAGTTTTTTGGGGGAGGAGCATGATATTGGCTTGATTCAAAATTTTGAAGGGGTGCCTCCTGAAAGTGGAGGACATTTGATCTTAACCCGAGAAGGAAGTAACCAGCATGTTATTGTTTTTGTTTTTGTTTTTTTCTTTTTCATAGAGTCCCAATGACAAAACTAATACCTTAATTAAAAGTGAATTGGATTTAGGGGCAGGGCTATGTAAAGTTGTCAGTCTCATTCTTATCTCTTCTCCGGAGTCCACTGGCAAGAGATAGGTAATGATGATTGGAGATGGTTCCAAATGCAGTGGCAGACTTTGGTCTTTAAACTAAGGTCTTTTCCAGGTCTCAGTTGGTCTGAGGCAACACCCTTTCAATAATTTAAGGTTGTGTAAGAAATGAGACAAAACAAAGGGTGTAAAACTGGGCATACCTTTTGATCTAGAAGTCTCACTACTGGGTGTGTATCTCAAAGAGATCATAAAAGAGAAAAAAAAAGTGAAGAATTCTGGGAAGATGGCAGAGTAGGTCGGGACATTTCAAGCTCTCTATCTTTCCTCTTCCCCCTCAAAGTAGAATAAATTTATATTCCAGGGTGAAAAACAAAGAAGACTTGGAGCAGAACAGGAGTCTTTCTGGGACATCTGGAGAAGACCAGAAGGAAGACCCCAGGTCAGGGATTAACTAGTGGGAAGTGCAAATACTTTGAGACTAGCTCCATAGAAACAGCCAGTGGGATCTCTGAGTCCAGGAAGATTGAAGGAATTTCTGCTGATGAAGAATGCCAGCTGTTCTGCAGGGATGCAGCTTTGGATGAGAGGGAACCAGTACACCGGGAGCTCAGAAGCCATGGGATAGGAACACTGCTGTTGGTGGGTACTTGCAGGATCATGGAGTTTTTGGGTTGGGTCCTCGGTCAGAGGGAGAGCTGAAGTGAAACACCATCCCCCACCCACAATTAGAGGTGCCTACACTAATGCTTCTCTTAAAAAAAATTTTTTTAAATGAACCACCAAAGAAGAAAGAACCCAACCATAGTAACTTACTATGGGAATAGGGAAGACCCAGGTTCATCTTCAAATGACACTGAAGTAAAAAAAGAAAGAAAGAAAGAAAGAAAGAAAGAAAGAAAGAAAGAAAGAAAGAAAGAAAGAAAGAAAGAAAGAAAGAAAGAAAGAAAGAAAGAAAGAAAGAAAGAAAGAAAGAAAGAAAGAAAGAAAGAAAGAAAGAAAGGAAGGAAGGAAGGAAGGAAGGAAGGAAGGAAGGAAGGAAGGAAGGAAGGAAGGAAGGAAGGAAGGAAGGAAGGAAGGAAGGAAAGAAAGAAAGAAAGAAAGAAAGAAAGGAAAGCTAGGTGGCGCAGTGGATAGAGCACTAGCCCTGAATTCAGAAGGACCTGAGTTCAAATCTGATCTCAGATACTTAACACTTCCTAGCTGTGTGATCCTGGGCAAGTCACTTAACCCCAGCCTCAGAAAAAAAAAAAAAAAAAAAAAAAAATGAAAGAAAGAAACCTACTCCAAAGAGTATCATGAAATGGTTACCTCCTCAGAAAGAATTTATAGAACTCAAAACATTTTTTTAAATCAAATGGGGAAAGCTAGATGGTGCAGTAGAGAGAGCATTGATTCTGGAGTCAGGAGGATCTGAGTTCAAATGCAGACTCAGACATTTAGTACTTCCTAGCTGTGTGACCCATTGGTAACTGGGTAATTTAAAAAAAAAGACTGGGGTAAAGATGAATATGAACTGACTCTTTAAAAAGGAAAACTGTCTAGGAAAAGGGAAAAATAGTAATTATGTTAAACAAATGAGATACAGAGGAAAAATAGACATAGAGGCATTAGAGGGGGCAGTAAAGCTCATAGTACATGTATATATATATATATACATATGTGTGTGTGTGTGTATATATATATATATATATGTGTGTGAGTGTGTGTATACATATATATATATACATATATATATATAGTTGCCTATTTAACCCATTCCCCATGTGAATAGGTGAATACTATGAAATATATATATAAACACATACACACACACGTACCCTGAAGGATATAACACCCTGCAAAATTTACAAAGAAATAAGGGGGAGGGAGTAGGATAAGATAGGATATAGAATTATATATAGATGGTAGTGGGACAAGATGTGTAGATTAATAGGCAAGGGATAAAGGATAAGGTGGGGTACAGAAGGGTATAGAAGAGTCCTGGTAGTGGAATAAAGTGTGTAGATTAATGGGAAAAGGATAAACAGGGGAAAAAGATGATATAGGGTAAGGTGGGATACAGGGTGTTTAGATTAATAGAAGTGAGATATGGAAATAGAATGAAGAGGGAAAGAAAAGAGGGAAAAGATAAGGGAAGAATCCATGGTTGTTGGTGGTGGTTGATAATAGCAAGGCATGTTAAGGAGTAGAATTAAAATAGAAGAGTTAGCAAGGATAGGAAATAAGAGATATACACAAACACTACAAAAAGGATCAAGAATAGAATTTTTTAGAAAAAAAAAGTAGGGCTAGTAATCATTGATCTTAGACAAAGTTAAACTTAAAGATTCCATCAAGAGAGAAATCTACAATATATGTCAGACATGTTTTAGATACATGATTACATATGGATAAATGTATATGTATATACATGTGTGTATCTGAATATATGTGGGTATGTATGTATGTAGATAAATACATATGCATGGGTGTGTGGATGAGTATGAATATGCACACATATGTGTGTATGCATGTGTGTGTAGGGGTGTGTGTGTGTGTGTGTGTGTGTAGTATTGGGTATGTTCCCAGAGGATTAGTACCTCTGGTGGGAAGGCTGCCGAGCTCTACAGGACTGCTTTCCACCTCTGATGTCCACTTGATCCACCTATCTCTCACCTGTGTCTCCAAGAAGTACAGCATACACAGCAGCCATACCCCAGTAAACCTTTTTGGCAAATAGGCTAAACCAGGTTGAGGGGAACCACCAAAGGGTCTCAGACTCTACAGTGAGTTAGGGAGGTGTCTGCTCCAGGCACAGGAAGACTTGCCCTAATGGAATGGGTGGATGAGAACAATTTGTTCCAGCGGCCATGAAGGCAGCTGAAGCTCAAAGCTTGGTGAGACATACAAAACATCAGGGTCATGTGCAGCATCTTGAATCACCACCAGTTGTCTTGACTCTGTCCTGCCACTGGACAATGATGACTTTAGAAGAGAGAGTAAGGTTGATGACTTCATGCAACTCATGCCCCATCAATTTACTCATGAATCAAAACATCACCAACCATTTGACCATTTCTACTACCTCGAAGCCCTGGGGCAATGAAGCAGCAGGTGCTAATATACTAGGAGCTGCATGCAGGTAGACCAGGACATAGGATCATCTTCTCATCAGAAGCAGCAGTGGGATTCGGCAGTCCCTGGGGCATCTGAGCAGCCTTTTAAGGATCATACTGCTCACCTCCATGTATGAGAAAGGGGCTAAAAAAGGTGCCCTAAAAGCTGTCTGCTTACCCAACTCTGACCTGGGCAGGTGGGGATCCCACTCTGAGATCAAGACACTAAAAAATGTACCAAAGCTTCTGAAAAGCTGATTCCTCTCACTAATGGTACATGGAATGGGTACACTTATAGACAACACAAAATCCAGTAGAACTCAAAGAACAGCTCTTGTTGCCAGAGAACTCAACATATATGGCATCCAAATAGTAGTCCTGAAGGCTGGCCAATGAAAGCCAGGTAGGAGCCGGATACATGTTTTTTCCAGTGGCCACAGTGAAAGGGAGCACTATAAAGCTGGTGTGGGTTTTCCAATCAAAACTAATCTAGCAAACAAGCCCCTTTGCCTGCCAAAAGGAGTGAATAACAGGCTCGTGACAATGCGATTGCCACTTGCAGGAAAATGCCATGTAACCATCATCCAGTACCTGTGTCTGAGGTTAAAAAAAAAAAAAATGAAGACCTGGAGATCCTTATCATCAAGGTGCCAAAAAAAGGACAAGATTATAATTTTGGGTGACTTTAATGCTAGATCAGGCTTAGACTACCAGATCAGAGGAGGAACGAAGTTAGAAACAGCAGCAGCCATGATCATTTACCATTGTACGACCTTCTTATCATGAACATTGTATTCTGTTTACCTAAATGTTATCCATCTTTATAAAGGTAAAGGGAATAGATTGTCCTGCAATAATCACAGAATGTTTCTCTTTTAGTCATTGCTAGCAAAATTCTTTTTTTAATTTATTTTTTAATTAATTTTATAATTATAAATTTTTGACAGTACATATGCATGATTAATTTTTTTTACAACATTATCCCTTGTATTCATTTTTCTAAATTTTCCCCTCCCTCCCTCTATTCCCTCCCCTAGATGACAGGCAAACCCATACATATTAGATGTGTTACAGTATAACCTAGATACAATATATGTGTGTAAATCCAATTTTCTTGTTGCATGTTAAGATTTGGATTCTGAAGGTATAAGTAACCTGGGTAGAAAGACAATAGTGCAAACAGTTTACATTCAATTCCCAGTGTTCTTTCTCTGGGTGTAACTGTTTCTGTCCATCATTGATCAACTGGAAGTGAGTTGGATCTTCTTTATGTTGAAGATTTCCACTTCCATCAGAATACATCTTCATACAGTATTGTTGTTGAAGTGTATAGTGATCTTCTGGTTCTTCTCATTTCACTCAGCATCAGTTGATGTAAGTCTCTCCAGGCTTCTCTGTATTCCTCCTGCTGGTCATTTCTTACAGAGCAATAATATTCCATAACCTTCATATACCATAATTTACCCAACCATTCTCCAATTGATGGACTTCCATTCATTTTCCAGTTTCTAGCCACTACAAAAAGAGCTGCCACAAACATTTTGGCACATACAGGTCCCTTTCTCATCTTTAGTATTTCTTTGGGATAACTTTTTGAGCATAGTTCCAAATTGCTCTCCAGAATGGCTGGATTCTTTCACAACTCCACCAACAATGCATTAGTGTCCCAGTTTTCCCACATCCCCTCCAACATTCATCATTATTTGTTCCTGTTATCTTAGCCAATCTGACAGGTATGTAGTGGTATCTCAGAGTTGTCTTAATTTGCATTTCTCTGATCAGTAGTGATTTGGAACACTCTTTCATATGAGTGGATATAGTTTCAATTTCATCATCTGAAAATTGTCTGTTCATATCCTTTGACCATTTATCAATTGAAGAATGATTTGATTTCTTATAAATTAGAGTCAGTTCTCTATATATTTTGGAAATGAGGCCTTTATCAGAACTTTTAACTGTTAAAATATTTTCCCAATTTGTTACTTCCCTTCTAATCTTGTTTGCATTAGTTTTGTTTGTACAAAAGCTTTTTAATTTGATGTAATCAAAATCTTCTATTTTGTGATCAATAATGATCTCTAGTTCTCCTTTGGTCATAAATTCCTTCCTCCTCCACAGGTCTGAGAGGTAGACTATCCTTTGTTCCTCTAATCTATTTATGATCTCATTCTTTATTGCCTAAATCATGGACCCATTTTGATCTTATCTTGGTATATAGTGTTAAGTGTGGGTCCATATCTAATTTCTGCCATACTAATTTCCAGTTTTCCAACAGTTTTTTCCAACAGTTTTTTTCAAATAATGAATTTTTATTCCAAATGTTGGTATCTTTGGGTTTGTCAAACACTAGATTGCTATAGATGTACCCTCTTTTGTCCTTTGTACCTAATCTGTTCCACTGATCTACTTGTCTATTTCTTAGCC
Source organism: Sminthopsis crassicaudata (assembly GCF_048593235.1). Classification (NCBI taxonomy): domain Eukaryota; kingdom Metazoa; phylum Chordata; class Mammalia; order Dasyuromorphia; family Dasyuridae; genus Sminthopsis; species Sminthopsis crassicaudata. The sequence goes on along the minus strand of NC_133619.1, from coordinate 610,277,770 downwards.
AATACCAAATGGTTTTGGTGACTGCTGTTCTATAATATAGCTTTAGATCAGGTACAGCTAGACCACCTTCATCTGACTTTTTTTTTTCATTAACTCCCTTGAAATTCTCGACCTTTTATTCTTCTATATGAATTTTGTTGTTATGTTTTCTAGATCATTAAAATAGTTTCTTGGGAGTCTGATTGGTATAGCATTAAATAAATAGATTAGTTTGGGGAGTATTGTCATCTTTATTATATTCGCTCGGCCTATCCACAAGCACTGAATGTCTTTCCAATTATTTAAATCTGACTTTATTTTTGTGGCAAATGTTTTGTAATTTTGCTCATATAATTCCTGACTTTTCTTTGGTAGATGGATTCCCAAATATTTTATACTCTCAACATTTGTTTGGAAAGGAATTTCTCTTTGTATCTCTTTCTGTTGCATTTTGTTGGTGATGTATAAAAATGCTGAGGATTTATGTGGATTTATTTTGTATCCAGCAACTTTGCTAAAGTTGTGAATTATTTCTAATAACTTTTTATTAGAATCTCTGGGGTTCTCTAACTATACCATCATATCATCTGCAAAGAGTGACAGTTTGATTTCCTCATTACCGACTCTTATTCCTTTAATCTCCTTCTCGGCTCTTATTGCAGAGGCTAGCATTTCTAATACAATATTGAATAGTAATGGTGATAGTGGGCAACCTTGTTTCACTCCTGATCTTACTGGGAAAGGTTCCAGTTTATCTCTATTACATATTATGCTTACTGACAGTCTTAAATATATGCTCCTGACGATTTTAAGGAATAGTCCATTTATTCCTATACTCTCAAGCGTTTTTAGTAAGAATGGATGTTGTATTTTTATCAAATGCTTTTTCTGCATCTATTGAGATGATCATATGGTTTTTATTAATTTGATTATTAATATGGTTAATTATACTAATAGTTTTCCTAATATTAAACCAGCCCTCCATTCCTGGTATAATAGTGTATTATCCTGGGGATGATTTTCTGAAGTCTGTTTGCTAATATCTTATTTAAGATTTTAGCATCAATATTCATTAAGGAAATTGGTCTATAGTTTTCTTTCTCATATTTCAATCTACCTGATTTAGGTGTCAGTACCATGTCTGTGACATAAAAGGAGTTTAGTAGGATTCCTTCATCCCCTATTTTTTCAAATAGTTTATATAACATTGGGGCTAATTGTTCTTTAAATGCTTGGTAGAATTCACATGTAAATCCATCTGGTCCTGGGGATTTTTTTCCTGGGGAGTTGATTAATAGCTTGTTCTATTTCTTTTTCTGAAATTGGACTATTTAAGCAGTTTACCTTCTCCTCTGTTAATCTAGGAAGCCTATATTTTTGGAGAAAATCATCCATTTCACTTAAGTTATCAAATTTATTGGCATAAAGTTGGGCAAAGTAACTCATTATTTCTCTAATTTCCTCTTCATGGGTGGAAAGATCCCCCTTTTCATTTTTAAAACTAACAATTTGGGGTAGCTAGGTGGCGCAGTGGATAGAGCACCAGCCCTGAATTCAGGAGGACCCAAGTTCAAATCTGGTCTCAGACACTTAACACCTCCTAGCTGTGTGACCCTGGGCAAGTCACTTAACCCCTGGCTCCAAAAAAAAAAAAAAAAAAGACTAACAATTTGATTTTCCTCTTTCCTTTTTCTGATCAGATTTACCAAAGGTTTATCTATTTTATTGGCTTTTTCATAAAACCAACTATTAGTTTTATTTATTAATTCAATAGTTTTTTTTTTTTTACTTTCAATATTATTGATTTCTCCTTTTAATTTTAGAATTTCAAGTTTAGTTTTTGGTTGGGGGTTTTTAATTTGGTCTTTTTCTAGCTTTTTAAGTTGCAGGCCCAATTCATTAATCTTCTCTTTCTCTATTTTATTCAAGTAAGCCTCTAAAGATATAAAATTTCCCCTTATTACCTCTTTAGCTGCATCCCACAAATTTTAGTATGATGTCTCATCGTTGTCATTATCTTGGGTGAAATTATTAATTGTTTCTATAATTTGCTGTTTCACCCAGTCATTCTTTAAGATGAGATTATTTCATTTCCAATTACTTTTTGGTCTATTTACCCCTAACTTCTTGTTGAATGTAGTTTTTATTGCATTGTGATCTGAGAAGAAGGCATTTACTATTTCTGTCTTCCTGCATTTAATTTTAAGATCTTTATGTCCCAATATATGGTCAATTTTTGTATAGGTTCCATGAACTGCTGAGAAGAAAGTATACTTCTTTCTATCACCATTCAGTTTTCTCCAAAAATCTATCATACCTAGTTTTTCTAATGTTCTATTTACCTCTTTAATTTATTTCTTATTTGTTTTGTGGTTTGATTCATCCAATTCTGAGAGTGCAAGGTTGAGATCACCCATTATTATAGTTTTGCTATCTATTTCTTCTTGCAACTCTCTTAACTTCTCCTTTAGGAAGTTAGATGTTATACCACTTGGTGCATATATGTTTAGTATTGATATGGCTTCATTGTCTATGCTACCTTTTAGCAGGATATAGTTTCCTTCCTTATCTCTTTTAATTAGATCAATTTCTGCTTTTGCTTGATCTGAGATAAGGATGGCTCCCCCTGCTTTTTTGGTTTCACCTGAAGCATAATAGATTCTACTCCAACCTTTTACCTTTACTCTGTATGTATCTCCCTGCTTTAAGTGTGTTTCCTGTAAAGAACATATTGTAGGGTTCTGACTTTTGATCCAGTTTGCTATCTGCCTCCGTTTAATGGGAGAGTTCATCCCACTCACATTTACAGTTAAAATTACTAATTCTGTATTTCCTGCCATCATATTATTCCCTGATTATGCTTTTTTTCCCCTAGTCCCCCCTGAACCCCTTCCCCAGTATTTAATTTATGGACCCCACTTGTGATGCACAGCCCTCCCTTTTTAGTATCCCTCCCCCCTCCTTTTAAGTCCCTTCCCCTTTCTTGTACCCTTCCCTTATTCCGCTTTTCCTTTTCCCTTTTCCTCTCCCTCCTTATAATGAGGTGAGAGAGCATTCTCTGAAAAACAAATATGTCAATTATTTACTCTTTGAGCCTACTCTGATGAGAGTAAGATTCACACAATGTTTCTCCCCTTCTCTAAATTCCCTCAGATGTGGTAGATTTTCTATGCCTCTTCCTGAGATGTAGTTTCCCTCTTTTTATCTCTCCTCTCCCTTTTTCTGATACTATCCCCTTCCCTTTACTACTTCCCTTTGTTTATGTTATATCAATAAAATCAAATTATCCATGTGGACTTTCTGGATATCCACAACATAGATACAGTTTTCAAGAGTTATTTTTATTTTTTTTCTGCTTCTCTTGAGTCTTGTGGATGTAGATCAAATTTTTTGTTTAAGTCTGTTTTTTTTCTTAGAAACAAATTGAATTCCTCTGTTTCATTAAATGACCATCTTCTTCCATGGAATAAAATGCTAAAATTAGCTGGGTAGTTTATTCTTGGTTGCAATCCTTGTTCTTTTGCCTTTCGGAATATCACGTTCCAGGCCCTTTGATCCTTTAATGTTGAGGCAGCCAGATCTTGCCTGACCCTTATTGTGGCATCTTGATATTTGAATTGTTTTTTTCCTAGCTGCTTGCAATATTTTTTCTTTAGTTTGGTAGTTCTGCAGCTTATCCACTATGTTCTGTGGAGTTCTTTTTTTAGGGTCTTTTTAGAAGGTGTTCGATGAATTCTTTCAATGCCTATTTTCCCTTCTGTTTCTATTATCTCTGGACAGTTCTCTTTGATGATTTCCTGTAAAATAGAATCTAGGCTCTTTTTTTCATCATAATTTTCAGGAAGTCCAATGAGCCTCAGATTATCTCTCCTAGATCTATTTTCTAGGTCTATAGATTTTCCCAGTAAATATTTGACGTTATTCTCCAGCTTTTCATTTTTTTGTTTGACTGATTCTTGGTTTCTCAATGAATCATTCATTTCTATTTGTTCAGTCCTGATTTTTAATGAATTATTTTCTTCATTCACATTTTAAAATTCTTTTTGCATATGTCCAATTGAGTTTTTAAATGAATTATTTTGCTCTGTTGAATTTTTTTCCATTTCACTAATTTTTTTTTTAGTGAGTTATTTTCTTTTTCCAAATCACAAATCCTATTTTCTTGGGAATTTTTTATCTTTTTCAATTCAGAAATCCTACTTTCCTGTGATTTTTTTAACCTTTTCTAATTCACAAATTTTGTTTCCCTGCACCTCCTGTGAATTCTTTATTTTTTCCAACTCAAATTTCAGGATGTTATTATTTTCTCTCATAGCTTCTCTTTCCTTTCCCCATTTTTCTTCAAACTCTCTTAACTTTTTAATAGTCACTTCTAGGAGAGAGTTATGTGATAGGGGGGCAGTTATCATTCTGCTTTAGGGTGTTATCTGGAGACTGTCTGCTGTTAGCCTCCTCAGGATTGGATACCCGATCTTTCTCTTTATAGAAGGTGTCAATTGTATGCTTCAGCTTCTTATTCATTGTTAAAACTCTGTGGGGGTCTGCCCTTGGGTAGGAAATTTATCAGCTTCCTCCCAGACCGGATGGATGCAGCAATCCTGTGACTAGGCTAAGAAAGAGCTCTGGGAGAGAGTTTGCCTCTCCCTTCCAGGGAAATGCCTCAGAGGTGGTAGCATGGCTGCGCTACAAGGAGTGCCCAGTGAGGAACCCCACTGTGTGGCCTAGCAACTGCCCTGAGGTTTAAGGCTGAACAGTGAAAGCATCACAAACCCCAGCCAAAGCCTCCTATGGGTCCATGGATATTTGCAGCTGACAAGAATAGCCCCTGCACTCAAACCAGAAGTGTCTGCCCAGAAACCACGGTCCCTGCTGCGGAGGTTCCGCTGCTCTGAAAGTTCTGCTGCTGCTGGAGTTTCACTACTGCTAGAATTCCACTGCCTCAGGCTGAGCCCCGCACTATGTGGAATAGAGGCTGCCCCAGGCTGTGTTCCCCGCTATTTAGGTTCTTAACTGCCCCAAGGAGAAGCCTCGGACAGCAGAAGGCAGCTGCACAGCCTTGCCAAGATTGGTATTAGATCACTTCAGGATTGGGGTGGTTCTAGGATATGGCTTTATATTTTAAAGTGGCTTTGATTTCTCTTCTGATCTGCTGTTTTATAAGCAGAGTAGAGCTATCAGCCTATGCCAGATTCCTCTATCTCAGTGGCTTCTCTGATCCCAGAGTTCTCCCCAGCCCGTTTGGCACAATGTGCTAGCACCTAGTCCAACCCTGTCTGTGCTGATCTTTTTTTCCCTCCCCTTGGAACCGACCTTTTCTGTTGAAATTCCAGATTCTCTTCAGCTGGTAAGTTGTGCTTCTAATCCTTGTGGTTTTTATCAATCCAGAGTTATTTTTGAGGCTGATTTAACTAGTTGGTATTGAGGGAAGAAAGGAGCTTACAAATTCATGTGTATCTTCTCCGCCATCTTGGCTCTGCCCCTGCTAGCAAAATTCTTGCCAGAGTCCTCCTGGCATCTACCTGAGAGCCAATGCAGCTTCAGAAGGGGTTGAGGAACAGTCGATATAGTGTTTACTGCCCAACAACTCCAGGAAAAAAATCACAGGAGCAAAACAAAAGTCTATATACAACATTTGCAGATCTGACCAAGGCTTTTGATACTGTTTGTCATGAGGATTTATGGAAAATTATGTCAAAATTCGATTGCTTAAGCAAGAGAATTGTATAAATATATTTACACATATTGGATTTAACATATATTTTAACATGTATAACATATATTGGATTGCTTGCCATCTAGGGGAGAGGATGGAGGGAAGGAAGGGAAAATCTGAAGCACAAGGGTCAATGTTGAAAAATTATCCGTGTGTATGTTTTGAAAATTAAAAAAGCTTTAAAAAAACATTCAGTCGCTTAGAGAAGTTCATCAGTATAGTGCCATCTCATGATGCAAGCTTGCCCAGGTTCTGGATAATGCATTTCCCCAGTCACCAATGGAGTAAACAAGGCTGTGTGCTTGCTCCCGTGTTTTTTAGCATGTTTTCAGCCATGCTGTCAAATGTCTTCAATGAGGACAAATATGGAATCAAAGCCAGCTACTGCACTGATGGTAAATTCTTCAACTTGGAAAGGCTGCAAAAGGAAAGTGGAGAGAGCATTAGTGCATGATTTTTTGTTTGCAGATGATTGTGCACTCAATGCAGCCTCTGAAGCAGAGATGCAGCAAAGAATGGGTCAATTCTCTGCTGCTTGTGCTAATTTTGACCTAACAAATAACACCAAAAAAACACAGGTCCTCATTAGTTCATACCACACCATCTATATGTGGAACCATCAGTTTCAGTAAATGGTGAAGCTTTGAATGCTGTGGACAAATTCACTTGCCTTGGCAGTCTACTTTCTAGGGATGTCCATCATTGATAATGAGATTGACACAAGCTAGCTCAGTGTTTGGGAACCTGGGGAAGAAAGTATGGGAGAGGAAAGGGATTAGTCCAACTACGAAACTGGAAGTCTATAGAGCCATTGTGCTGACCTCATTACTGTATGCTTGTGAACAGTTTACCAGCCCCATGCCAGGAAGCTGAATTGCTTCCATTGGAATTGTCTTAGGAAGATTCTGAAGGTCACCTGGCAGGATAAGGTACTGGACTCTGAGGTTCTTTCTTAGACTAAACTGTCGAGCATTCTAACTCTACTGCAGAGAGCACAACCCTGATGGGCTGCCCCCATTGTGAAAATATCAAATGTACACTTGCCAAAAAAAAATTATGGAGAATTCACATGGGGCAAATGCTCACAAAGTGGTCAGAAAAAGCGATACAAGGACCTTCTCAAAATATCTCTTAAGAGCTTTGAAATCGATTGTATGGCATGGAGACACTGGCACAGGACTGCCCAGCATGATGTGCCCTCATCAGAAAAGGTGCTATACTCTATGAGCAAACCAGAATTGAATTAGCCTAAAGGAAATGTGAAATACACAAAATTAGAGAAGCTATCCCAGATGTTCATGTGGGCTATTTGAGTCCAACTTGTGGCAGAGCATTTCAAGCTTCTATTGCTCTGATGAGACACAGTTGGACACACTGTAATTTGATTCTAACATAGTGATGTCATTTTGGTCATCTTAGAAAACGAAGGACAATAACAATATCTATATCTATTTATTTATTTATAAGTGTATGTGTGTGTGTGTGTGTGTACTTAACTATATCCTGCTTAGGGGAGGTGAGAAGTATGAAAGGGGAAAAAAGAATAAAATAAAAAGTTCACAGCAAAGAACAAAAGAATAATCTACAAAGAAGCAAAATAAATGAATATAATCTCTTCTATTAATATATATGCTTTCTTGAAATGAAAATGTAGTATTATATATTGTGAATCCTCCCTGATGTTCTGCTAGCACATAACAATGTTTTGTTTTCCTTTTATGTCTTTCTTTTTCTGTTTTTTTCTTATTTTGTAATTAGTTCAATGAGAATAAAAATTTTAAGAGGGAAAAGGACCCACCCATGCAAAAATGTTTGTGGCAGCCCTTTTTGTAGTGGCAAGGAACTGGAAACTGAGTGGATACCCATCCAGTTGGGGAATGACTCAATAAGTTATGGTATATGAATGTAAAAGAAATAATAAGCAGGCTGATTTTAGCAAAGCTGGAAAGACTTACATTTACCGATACTGACTAAAGTGAGCAAAACCAAGAGTTTTGTAACATAGTACAAGAAGATAGTAACAAGAAGATTATGTAATGATCAGCTGTGCCTTACATAATTCCAACAGACTTGGGATGGAAAGTGCTATCCACATGGAGTCTGAACATGGATCAAAGCACAGCATCTTCACCTTTTCTTTGTTTGTTGTTTATTTTCTTTCTCATGACTTTTTCTCTGATTTTTCTTACACAACATGACAAATATGGAAGTATGTTTAAAAGAATTGTACATATTGAACCTATATAGATTGTTCACTTTCTCAGGAAGGAGGGAAGGGAAGTTCAGTAACAGTTCAGGCAAGAAAGTGCAAAAGGGTTGAACTTGGGTGGTGGCTACTGCAGGAGAGACAAAAGAACAAATGTTAAAGGTGAGTCTAGGGGATGGGGGCCTGATATTCTATGTATTAGGCACCTTCCCCTTCTGCCTCTCAGCTCTAATATTCTATGTACTCCGGTCTCTTACAGCTCTATATTATAAGGAACCCTGATATTCTAAATTCTAAATCTAGACTTCTATATTTCTCATATTATATTGTTCTAAGATTCCTTTCCACTTTGCTGTTCTATAGTCTAAGTTTCATTGTAGAATATTCTGGTGTTTTTATACTATATCTTAGATGCCTTCCAGATTTGACTTTTTAATGTTCTAAAATTCTAAGTTATAAGGGCCTTTTTGATTCTTGCACCCTCCGAATCTACCAGTCCTCTTTGTTTCTGGTGTCCAGTCTTATCCAAGTCTCCTTTTTTTTTTTCCTCCCAGCAAACACAAACAGAGGAAGGAAAGAAGAAAAAGAGACATAATTGTAGAATCTATTTACATTCCCTTGTTACAATGAGATAATACTTAAAACCTGAAGAAAGTAAACAGAATGCTCACTATGTTATTAAGATTACAGAATGTTCAGACCATAATCTGGAGTCCATGCATCTGGAATTCACAAAATGTCCCAATTCACACATTGCTCACTCTGAAGGAATGTGGGTTTGGGTACTTTACTGTATTACCCATCAGCCACAGATATGAATGGAAAGCTGGCATAGGTTGTGATGTGCATAAGTGGACAGATTACTAGTAAGAGACATGGATAGAAGGTCTATGGAACAGAAATAATGATGGGGGCGAGAGTGATGAGAATTTGAGAGGTGGGTGTAATATTGGCGATTATCATGCTGGTGATGGTAACAGTGAGATTGACGGAGGCTGATTCTGTTGGTCATGGTAAGGGTAATGGAGACAATGGAAATATTGTTTGGGATGAGTAGTTTTTGTGATTTCATTGATATAGTGAATACTTCCTCCACCAATGCAAGAATGCAGAAACTTTGTGATTTATAGACTTGAAGGGCTGTCTGAGGCACTGGGGGGAGATTGAATGACTTGCCCAGAGATAATATTAGTGGCAATGAAAGTGTTAATAAGGTCAGTGAAAGTGGTAAGATAGGGCAACAAACATCTATTAGGCATTTACTATGTATCAAGCATTATGCTAAGCACTGGGGATACAAATGGAAGTAAAAAGAAAGAGAATTCCTGATCTCTAGAAGATTACATTCTAACAACAGAAGAAAATATATAAAAGGAGTAAGTGGGAAAAAGGGACTGGGAAGTCCATAATGAGAGGAAGGAAGCATGGCTTGTCTGGTCCTGTCCCCAGAATGGAAGCCCCCAAAAGAACTCACCAATGGGAAAGGGGGATTTTATGTTAGAAGGATTTGCAGTGTGAGGACATTTCAAATGCTGAGAGAAATTCTGGTGTGGTGATTAATAGCGATAGGAATGATAGTATTAGTGGTGTCAATAATGGGGTTAAGTATTGGTAGTGATGGTGATAATGATGACGTGGTAGTGATGGATTTGACGAAAATAGTCATGTGATATTGATGTCAGTAATTATGCTAGTGGTGATGATAATGATGGCAGTGGTGCTGATGATAGGGATGATGATGATGGTAATAATGTTAGCGGTAAGGATGATGGTAGTGATGGTAATGTTAGCAGGAGTGATAAGTGATGGTGGTAATGGTCATGACGAGATTAGAATGTTTACTTCTTGGTTATTTCATTCTTTGTATTGGTATTCCCAGTCCCCATTACAGTGCCTTGCACATAGCAAGCACTTATTAACTTTTGCTGATTGATTGCTTAATGAAGATAGCAGCCATAAAGGCAATATGTTACAACAACAACAACAACAGAAATAGGCTTTGGGAATCTGACGTGTGATAGTGACAAAATTACTCCACTTGTCTGAGTTTCAATTTCTTCATCTATATTTAACAGGGATAATAATACCTATGCTACCTCCTTCTTAGGAAGGTTTTGAGTAAAGTATTATGTGAGTAATAAAATGTCAGGTGCACGTGAACTGAAATAAAGGTGGCCATGGTGATGGTGGTACCCTGCTTAGCAAATAATACCTTGGTGTCTTTCACAATTGGCTTCTGTGGTGAGCATTAAACACCAAAATAGAAATTCTGAAAAGCCAAAGAAGAGATTAACAAGACAAAACACAAAAACCCCCCACTGAGGTGATAATTGAAATTTTCAACTTTTAAAAACTAATTAGCAAACAGCTTATATGATTTTATAAGGGTAGAGAAAAGCAAATTTCCAGGATCAATAATGAAAGCTGCAAACTGAGAGCTAAAGAGGAAAAAATAAAGGAAATTATTAAAAATTATTTTGACAATTATATTCCAACAAGGCTGAAGAATCAAATAGATGAATATTAATATAAAATATAAAACATAGAACTGTGAACAGAAACAAGAAATAGAGAATTTAAGTAACCAACCTCATTAAAAGTGATTGAGTATTGACAAACAACTGGGGGGAGGAACACTCCTAGGATTAGATGGATTCATATATGAAGCATTATATAATATATTATGTATGAAACATTCAAAAACAAGTTAAACCAAATATTACTTAAACTTTAGAAAAAAAATAAGAAAAGAAGAGGGATTACCAAGTTTCTTCCTTGATAAAAGTATAGCCTTAATAGCTGCACTGAGTTTAAAGCAGAGAAAGAATACTATCACCTCATGATTGTTGAATATGATATTAGAAAAGAAGCTACAGCTAGACATGGTAGAACAGACCTATAATTACTACTTCCAGGAAGGCTGAAACTAGTAGATCATTTGAGCTCAAGAGTATAGAACTACAGTGGAACTAAATTTGATTGGCTGTTTGCATTAACTCTGGCATCAATATAATGAATCCCTTGGAGCAGCAAGCCGGGTCAGGAATGAAGCAGGCCAAAGTTCCCATATTGATCAGTACTGGGTGAGAAAAGGGGAAGAAAGAGCAAAAAAATGGAGCAAAAGAAGAAAAAAGAGAAGAAGAAGGAAGAGGAGGAAGAAGAGGAGGAGACGAGGATGAGATTAATTTGAAAAAAAAAATGAATTTAAAAGATTATTCTTTACGACCTAGTTGGTTTTTTGCCAGGAATGCAGTGCTGGTTCAATGTTAAGAAAACTGTAGGCAAAATAGGCCATGTTAGTAAGAAAAATAAAAATAAAAGCATATAATTATGTTGATAGATGCAAAATAGGCTTTTGACAAAACAAAGCACCAATTTCTGCTAAAAAGCAAAACCCTAAAAAGCATAGGAATGCATGGATTTTCCCTTAAAATGAAGTTTTTATTTAAAAACAAAAAACTAGCATTATATGCAAAGAGAAATTCTAGTGGCCTTTTTTCAGTAAAATTGGGAAAAAATAAAATGTCCTTTGACATCACTATTATTTAACATGTTTCAAGGAATATTACTTATACCAACAGAGGTTACAGCAATAAGACAAGTAAAAGACATTGATGGAATAAGCATTAATTCATTCAGCCATATAAAATTATCAAAGGGTTACTTTATACAAGCAGAAAAAAGTCAGCTTTGCTAGGAAGGCAGACTTCTCAGTGGCAAAGTCCTGTTAGGTAAATAAAAGTTAGCACTGAGAAAAAAAAATGTCTTCATAGCATGTAAGAGTCTTGGCAGCTGTGCCAAGAGGAGAGGTCCCTTGGCAAAAGCATAATCCCTACTCCGAACTTTTGCAAAGATTTGGAGTTTAGCATCCAAAGCTTCCAAAGAAGAAACAAAATCATCCCTTTTGGTAGATGATATAATAATTAATTTAGAAAACCCTAGATATTCAACTAAAGATCAAATGAAACAATAATTCAGCAAGTAGCAGGACATAAAATTGCCTTTTACAAATCATTTTTTTTTAATACTGCCAACAAGACTCATCAGGAAAAGAAAGGGTTTGCACCAATGATTTCATTGTAGAGAATTGCATGAATAAAGAAACTTTACCAATGTGAATCAGCACCTTCTCAGCATTTCATAATGGAAGCAAGTTGTTTAGAATTATGTACTATTAAGTGACTAAACCAGAGTGACACAACCAATATGGGTAATGGCAGGCCTTAGGTCTTCATGGTTCCGAGACTAGCTTTCTAACTAGACACCATGGTTGCTTCTATACTAAGAGCAAAATTCAGCAAGGAGATGGAAAGGGAAATTAAATGTGAAATACTACAGAAAGTATATTTGGGAGTCCACCTATCAACATACATAGAAGAATTGAATGATTATAATTACAAAACAGTTTTTGCAAAAATTAAAAGACCTAAATAATTGTAGAGATAATAAGTTCTCATGGTTGGGCTATGCCAATATAATAAAAATTATAACAGTAGCTAAACTAATTCATTCAGTGCCATATAAAACTATAGAAGGGTTACTTTATACAATTAGAAAAAAAATATCAAAATTTGGTTGAAGGGGGAAAGGTTAAGAATTTTGTTGTCGGCGACAGCTAGGTGGCACAGTGGATAGAGCACCAGCCTTGAATTCTGGAGGACCCAAGTTCAAATCTGATCTCAAACACTTGACACGTCCTAGCTGTATGACCCTGGGCAAGTCACTTAACCCCAGCCTCAGGGGGGGAAAAAAAAAAAAAAAAGAATTTTGTTGTCATTTACAAGTTTTCACCACCCTATTTAGAGTTTTTGTGGCAAAGATAATGGAGTGATTTACCATTTCTGTCTCTAGTTCATTTTACAGATGAGGAAACTTAGGCAATTAGAGTTAAGTGACTTCCCTGAGTCACATAGCTATTTATATATCTGAGTCTATATTTGAACTCAGGAAGATGAGTCTTCCTGATTCCAAGCTCAATGATCTACCTACTCTGCCACATAGCTGAACCTAAAATCAGGAGTTTCAAATTTAAAATTATTGAGAATAAGATAAATGTAAGTTAAATTAAGATTCCATCTCGAATTCATCTGATTTGCAAAAATGACAATAAAGGAAAATGATAATTTTTGAAAGGACTATGGGACAGGCATACTCTCTCTCTCTCTCTCTCTCTCTCTCTCTCTCTCTCTCTCTCGGTAGAGTTGAAAATTGGTTCAACCATTCTGGAAAGAAACTTGGAGCTATCTCCAAAATGTCTCCAAATTTTACATGCTTTTGCATTCAATAATATTACTATGAAGCATATTTCCCAAAGAAATTAATAACAGAGGAAAGTTACCCATGTTACAAAAATCTTTACAATAGTTCCTTATTGTACCAAAGAACTGAAATCATTAAGGGGGTGCCTAGCAATTGGGTAATGGCTGAACAAAAAATGTTGAATGAATATTATAGAATATTATTATACCACAATAAATGTATTTTTAATTTTTTCATTCATAAAACACCTTTTTTTTCATTTTATCTCACTCTAACCACCTCCTCATGTTGGGGTTGGGCGTGTGGGAAGGAAATATAAAACTCTTGTAGGAAATAAACCAAAGCAAATCTCCACATTGGTCAAATCCCAAAATGTGCATCTTGTTCTTCATATTGTCCATTACCTCTTCTTCATGATCATGATTTGGGCAGCATTCTTCATTATCAGTTCTCTAGAATCATATTTGGTCATCACATTAATTACAATTTGGATTCCTAAATCTTTCAGAATAATTTGCTTTTACAATGTGAATAATATAGGATATATTGTTCTCTCAGTTCTGCTCATTTGACTCTGCATCAGTTCATATCAGTATTCCTAGGTTTATGAAAAAATTCTTTTCATTATTTCTTAGAGCACAATGGTATTTCATCACATTCACATAATTTTCTCTATTAAAAAATTAAAGAATTGAATTCAGAGAAATCTAGGCAAGTTCATATGAACTGATGTAGGGTACAAAACCAGAAAAAAATTATACACTACAACACAGAAAGAAAAACCATTTTGAAATAGTTAAGAACTCTAATCAGAATGATGATTAGCTATGAGTCCAGAAGATTGTTGATGAAACAAATTTCCCATTTCCTGATAGAGATGAAGGACTAGACATGCAGAATGAGAAATATTTTTAGAAGCGTGGCCAAATAAAGAATGAGATCTTAAATAGATTAGAGGAACAGAATATAGTCTACCTCTCAGACCTGTGGAGGAGGAAGGAATTTATGACCAGAGGAGAACTGGAGTTCATTATTGATCACAAAATAGAAGATTTTGATTACATCAAGCTAAAAAGTTTCTGTACAAACAATACTAATGCAAACAAGATAGAAGGGAAGTAACAAATTGGGAAAATATTTTTACAGTTAAAGGTTCTGATAAAGGTCTCATTTTCAAAATATATAGAGAACTGACCCTAATTTATAAAAAATCAAAACATTCTTCAATTGATAAATGGTCAAAAGATATGAACAGACAATTCTCAGATGATGAAATTGAAATTATATCCACTCATATGAAAGAGTGTTCCAAATCACTATTGATCAGAGAAATGCAAATTAAGACAACTCTGAGATATCATTACACACCTGTCAGATTGGCTAAAATGACAGGAACAAATAATGATGAATGTTGGAGGGGATGTGGGAAAACTGGGACACTGATACATTGTTGGTGGAGTTGTGAAAGAATCCAACCATTCTGGAGAGCAATTTGGAACCATGCCCAAAAAAGTTATCAAACTGTGCATACCCTTTGATCCAGCATTGCTGCTACTGGGCTTATATCCCAAAGAAATACTAAAGAGGGGAAAGGGACCTGTATGTGCCAAAATGTTTGTGGCAGCTCTTTTTGTAGTGGCTAGAAACTGGAAGATCCATCAATTGGAGAATGGTTGGGTAAATTATGGTATATGAAGGTTATGGAATATTATTGCTCTGTAAGAAATGATCAGCAGGATGAATTCAGAAAGGTTTGGAGAGACTTGCATGAACTGATGCTGTGTGAAATGAAGAGAACCAGAAGATCACTGTACACTTCAACAACAACACTGTATGAAGATGTATTCTGATGGAAGTGGAAATCTTCAACATAAAGAAGATCCAACTCACTTCCAGTTGATGAATGATGGACAGAAACAGTTACACCCAGAGAAGGAACACTGGGAAGTGAATGTAAATTGTTAGCACTACTGTCTATCTACCCAGGTTACTTATACCTTCAGAATCCAAATCTTAACATGCAACAAGAAAATGGTATTTACACACATATATTATATCTAGATTATACTGTAACACATGGAAAATGTATGGGATTGTCTGTCATCTAGGGGAGGGAGTAGAGGGGGGAGGGGAAAATTTGGAAAAATGAATACAAGGGATAATGTTATAAAAAAAATTACTCATGCATATAGACTGTCAAAAAATTTTTATAATTATAAAATTTTTTTTAAATTACTCATGCATATATACTGTCAAAAATTTTTTATAATTATAAAATTAAAAAAAATTTAAAATAATCCAAAAAAATGTATAACAGAAGAATAGATTAAAAAGAAAAGTTTGAAAATGAAAAAAAAAAAAGAAGAAGAAGCATGGCCAATGTTAGGATTTCTTTTGCTTAACCATGCTTTTTTGTTATAAAGGGTGTGTGTATGTTTGTGTGTGTGTGTATGTGTGTGTGTGTGTATTTATATATTTCCTTGGTTGAAAGTCACTATAAATAGACAAATACAAAGATAGTTGGATAGATAAAATGAAGCTCAGGGCTCAAGTTTCAATTGAAAGTAAAGGATTAGTCCCTGCGGCTTTTGGACCTAGCTGAATTTTGGTCCCTAAGAAATAAAAGAGAGGCTTGCTATTTTTTAGAATTAAGGAAGTGAGTAATGAAAAGATGGGGATGAGGGAGGAGGAAGGGTAGGCAGTGGGCAAGGATGGCTTAAAAATGAAACTATAATAAGGAGGACATATAGTTGCTCAAAGGCTTTTATTTGCTAGAAAGAACAATTAGGCTGCCTCTGGGCAAAAGGAAGAAATTCATTTGAGAAAGTTGCTCTGGGTTCTTTGGATTTACACTTTTCCTAGAGCTGGTAGGGACCTTGGAACACAGAATATCAGAGCTGGAAGGGACAGTCAGAATAATAGAATAAAAGATCTCAAAGCTAAAAGAAAAAAAAAAAAAAAAAGACTACAGCAGAGAATGTTAGCCCTAGGAAGGAAATGAGAGAGTGGAATATTAGTGCTGGCAAGACCTTAAAGTATAGAATGTTAGAACTAGAAGAAACTGAGGTTCATCAAATACGTGAGTATGGAATATTTCATATGCAATTGTCATCTGCAATCGCAGAGGACCAAAATGGTATCACTACGTTGGAGTCAAGGTACAGTATGTCTGACTGACTGATTGGATAATACAAGCTCCGAATGCTCTACCATAGGCCAGGCACAAATATTTGGAATGGAGATATCTAAGTTCATACATCTCATGCTTCTTTTGATCTATTTTAATTCTGCTTTGCTCATTGAGCACAGCACTTTCCTTCACACTGGCACACCATGTTGGGTAGTACTGTGCCAGTATCTTCCATGTCATAAAGTGGATTCCAAACTTCTTTGAGAGATCTTGAGAATGTCCCTGTAAGACTTCTTCTGAACTCCATGTGCATCCTCCATAAAATATGCTTTTAGGCGAATGTGTTTGGCATTTGAACAACATGGCCAGCCCATCAGAGTTGTGCTGCCTTCATCAGAGGCTGAATACTTGGACCTCAGAGTCTAGTATCTTGTTCTGCCAGATGATCTTCAAAATCCTCTTAAGACAATTCTGATGGGGCATACCACCAAAGAATGGCTATGGGGTACAGAAGTACTGAATCCCCAAAATATATTGGGGTTCCAGAATTCCACAACATGGTCCATCAAATGTTGGGGAGAGGTTTTGAACCCTAAAAGTATTTGGGGGTTTAGGGCTGATGTCACACAAGAATTTGTTGGCTAAGACCATCTTCAAATCAAGAGATAAAGATTTTATTTTGTTGATTGATATGCTAAATTCCAAAAGGAAGTTGGCTATTAATTAACAAGGGTAAAGACTGGACCTAATTTTCCCTAGAGGAATTGAAAATTAACTGGGTAAAGTTAATAAGGCAGGCAAAGTTAACTTGATGCCATAAAGTGGGAGGTTCCAATGAATTTGCAAAGAATTAGGGGATTACATCATTGACTGGTGGGCTAACCCTAAAAAGGAGTTTAGTACCCTATAAAGAGTGGAGAGGAGGGGAGGGTTGAGGTACAGATAGGTTCTTTTATAGAGGAAATATAATCTGGGGGAGTTGCCATCATAACTTGGCCTTCTGATTGGATATAGTAAACTCTGGGATCCTAATGATTTTGTTAATGCAAGGAATTGCCAAGGGACCAAAGGACTATTTAAGAGATAATCCTGTCCCGACTCCTCTCTGCTTGTTTTAGGGAGTAATTAGGCTTCCTGCTTATTTACAGTAATTTAGACTCTCTCTGTCAATGCCCACCTAGCAGCCAAGGATCAAGGACCTCATCAAACAAATAGGATCCAAAATCTTTTGAAATTAGAGACGAAGTTCTCAATTTATAAAACTGTCTCTTGCAGAGACTGGATTTAGTTTTGTCCCTTTCCCACCCACTTAAAGGGGTGATGAACACTGACTGATGCAGCTTCCGGTGTTGACCATCATTTGAAGGTGAATTAACTGGAGCATAGAGGGAACAAATGTAACAAGAAGAAGGAGTGGTTAGGAAATAATAGGTTATAAACAGTAAAGGGGTGCTCAGGTGGCTGAGGGAATTTCTAGTTGTCATGGAAACTTTACTCCGATTATATATCATAAGTACTTAAAATTCTCCAAACTATACTTATATATCTAGTAACGGGTAGATGATTAGGTCAAATATTCATTTACCTGATTGTTCAAATTATAATGACTATACACTTAAGATTGAAAACAGCAATATCTTACATATTTGCATTGTGCTCATGTCTTCTATTGACCACTTGTTCTGATTATAGAAATTTGCGGTAAAAGGAAAAAACAGGGACATGATCATGGCAAAGCATCATTAGCTCTATTGGACTTCAGGTAAAGGTCACAGCTGACTATCAATCATGCAATAACCATTCCACTTCATAGTCAGACTCAGGAATTATTAGATGGAAACTGAGCCAGAAGGATCCCACTTAATGGAACCCTAAGCTTGGTCTCCTGATTTTGCCCAGAGACAGATCTCTCCCTATAAAACTTCAGAATCACAAAGCAATTCTAATAGACATGTTTGCTTTTTTTTCTTTCTCGTGTATTTTACCCTTTTGATCTGATTTTTTTGGGCAGCATGACGAATATGGAAATATGTTTACAAGAATTATACATATTTAACCTATATTGCATTGCTTGTTATCTAAGAGAGTGGTGGGGAAGAAGGAGGGGGAATAATTTGGAACACGAGGTTTGGGAAGGTGAACATTAAAACCTATCTTTGCCTATATTTGGAAAAATAAAAAGCTATTTTTAAAAATCTCACTACCTAAAACAATTTGGAATCACATCCCTCTGAGTAACTTATAGAATCTTTTTTAAATGCTGGCTTACTAACTCAATAATTCATCAGAAAATCATATCTGAATTCAAAACTCAGAAATAATCAGTTGTAATCCTAAGGGGTTTTATCTTAAATAGCAAGTCTTACCAATCAGGTGGATTGAGCTCTCAAGGATCAAAACAGGTTTACAAATTCTCAACAATTCAAGTTCATTGTTTAATTTAAATTATTTTGTTTCCCATGACCTTGCTTACAAGATGGTATCAAGAGGCCTGGCAAGTTTATCAACTAAAGGGGAATGGACAGGGACCCAGAGAAAGAGCTAAGCTTGCTGCTACTGCCTGTAAAGCAGTGTGGACTATGCTCTTTGACCCATCCCCTACTTTATGAGGGATGAAGGGAATAGACTGACTAAGCTGCTCACCCTTGTACCCCAAGGAGAACAGCTCTGAATGAGCAGCAATTACAAATTTAACATTTTAACACTATGGCAATAACTTCAAATAACTTAATAATATTACAGTTTTCATAAGTGGTAGCCAAATTATCTTAGCTGTAACTTACCAGAAAAGGTGAAAATACCCAACTCCCTAAATTGCAATTACATGATACCATCAGTTTTTTCCCTCTTGTAGCTATTACTATTGTAGCTCTGGAAGCTCTCAGAAGGGCATGGGCTTCCTTCTTCTGTCCCCTTAACTAAATTTCCCTTTTGTTTTAGGGAGAAAAGACAATTCTTAAAATTCAAATAATAATTTGAATTAATTACTTAATTTAATTGAAGGCACTTCACATTCGTCTCAACATTGGCATTATGTGTGCAGACAAGATTAAAAGGGAAGCAATAAACTTGAGCAAACATCTACTGAAAAGACAGAAGAAAGGAGTAAAAACTTAAAGAGAAGACAGAATATTGTGAAAAAGTATTATACCTCAAAGTGAAAATGAACAAAACCTTCCCTATCAAAACTAGAATTCTGCCACCTCCTCAGAGTTGTTTAAAAGAGAATTAAAAATTGTAAATGAACATTCAGATTACGAAGTAGCCAAATGTATCCCCAATGCTTAGCATAGTGCCTGGTGCCTAGTTAGCACTTAAGATGTTTATTGATTGATCAATTTACAGAGACAAATAAAAAAATCATAAGCCTCTCAGAAAAGTATGACAAATCAAAAAACTTGAATTTCACATTGTAGCAAATAATAGAAGAATATTTTGAATACAAAAACAAAGCACTAATTGACTGAATCTAGAGAATGCTGCCAGAGAAAAAACCTACCCTTAAAATTTCAAGGAATGTAGTAATTATTTCACAACTTTTCAGTAGCAACACCAAATTTTGCAAACAATCTGAAGAAAAACATTCACTGTATGAAATTTTTCAATATGAAAAATCCAGTTTTATTCTTCAGTCAAGAAAAATCAACAATGTAATAATGTCATTCTCCAAAAGGATAGAAACTTTAGAAGAATAGTAGGCAATGAAGGAGAGAGATTTTGATGTGGGGAGAAGAGAAAGAGATAGTCTTGCCCTGAAAGTGAAAAAGAACATCACCATAGGATAATTGGGGTAGTTGTGGTGATGATGGTAATTATGCTGGGGATGGTTTTAAAGAGATAGGACCTTATCATATCTGCTCCACCAGGTCCTTGGAGAAATTTGCATGTTGAGAAACTTCTTTCTCTGAGAAAGGATTACTCCTATCCCAAGAGAGGGAAAATATGGCTCCCCAAAGGAGCCATAGCAAGTAGGATTCCATGTTAGACATAGACCCATAGATAGGACAATTTTTAGGGTGGAGAGTGAGAGAATATAAATTCTTTGAGATTAGGGATCATTTCCTTCTTTGTATGTTCTAAAGTACTAGGGTTGGCCCTATCCCTTTCCCTTACCATAATCACTAATAACATGCATTTATTAAGAAGTTATTGTATAACAAGTATTCTGTAGTTCCTGGAGCTACAAATACAAATAAAAAAGGATGAGATGCTAGTCCTTTCCTTCTGTCCCTTATCTCCAGTTTATAAACTTATATCCAGTTTATATATAGATATCTATATATCTTATTTGTGTGCCACAGTTTGCATATTGTCTTTTTGAGCACAGGGTTGTTTAATTATTTTACCTTTGTTTGTATCCCTAGCATTGAGCCCAGTGTCTCCATGTAGTAGACATTTAATAAATACTTATTGACCAAACAAATGATTCCTAATCTTATGGGATATGCATTTTTTGTTTCTGTAAGACCTTATTATATCTTTTCTGAATTGACATTTCTAAGAGTGAGACAGACCTCCCTCTTTGCAAAAAAAAAAAAAAAAGACTATCAGGTAAATTCCTGATAAGCAATAACACAGAAATGAGATAAAGGAGGAAGGGTTCAAATTTGGTGTTTCAGTAATGCTAACCTCATGGCTAGGGCACAGAAAAAAATTTTTTTCAATAGTATTTTATTTTTCTAAATACATTCAAAGATTATTTTCAAGATTCACCTCTGTAAAACCTCATGCTCTAAATTTTTCTCCCTCCCTTCCCTCCACCCCCCTCCCTAAGACAGCAAGCAATCCAATAAAGGTTATCAATAATTCTTCTAAACATATTTCCATATTCATCATGAAGAAAAACCAGATCAAAAGAAAAAAACCATAAGAAAGGAAAACAACAACAACAAAAGGTGAAAATATTATGCTTTAATCCACCTTTGGTCTGCATAGTACTGGATGTAGATGGCTCTTTCCATCACAAGTTCATTGGGATTGCCTTGAATCATTTCATTATTGAAAAGAGCCAAGTCTATCACATAATCTTGCTTTTGCTATGTACAATGTTATTTTGGTTCTGCTTACTTTGTTCAGCATCAGTTCATGTAAATCTTTCCAGAATTTTCTGAAATCAGCCTGCTTATTGTTTCTTATAGAACAATAATACCATAACATTCATATACCATAACTTATTAAGCCATTCTCCAATTGATGGGCATCCACTCAGTTTTCAGTTTCTTGCCACTGTAAAAAGGACTGCTAGAAGAAACTAGGCATTGACCCACACTTAACACTATACACCAAGATAAGGTCAAAATGGGTTCATGACCTAGGCATAAAGAATGAGATTATAAATACATTAGAAGAACATAGGATAGGTTACCTTTCAGACCTATGGAAGAGGAAGGAATTTATGACCAAAGAAGTAGAGATAATTATTGATCACAAAATAGAAAATTCTGATTATATCAAATTGAAAAGTTTTTGTACAAACAAAATTAATGCAGACAAGATTAGAAGGGAAGCAATAAACTGGAAAAACATTTTTACAGTCAAAGGTTTTGATAAAGGCCTCATTTCCAAAATATATAGAGAATTGATGCTATTTTCTAAGAAATCAAGCCATTCTCCAATTGATAAATGGTCAAAGGATATGAACAGACAATTCTCAGACAAAGAAATTGAAACTATTTCTAGCCATATGAAAAGATGCTCCAAGTCATTATTAATCAGAGAAATGCAAATTAAGACAACTCTGAGATACCACTACACACCTGTCAGATTTGCTACAATGACAGGGAAAGATAATGTGGAATGTTGGAGGTGATGTGGGAAAACTGGGACTGCTAGAAACATTTTTGCATATTGGGTCCTTTCCCCTCTTTCATGATCTCTTTGAGATATAGACCCAGTAGAGACACTTAGATCAAAGAATATTCACAGTCTTATAGCTCTTTGGGCATAGTTCCAAAAGGGATGCAGAAAAAAATTAAGAAGTAATGGTATGGCCCACAAATTGGAGAATTGAATTCAGAAAAGATTAGAAAGGACATAAGAAGAACGACAAAGGAAAAGAACTTTTTGGGAAAGTGCACATCCAAAAAATAATACTTAAATAAGAATTTGGAGCTAGGAGGTAAAGTTTCAGGTTATATACTTATTTGGACAGAGAAAGAGAAAGATCATAAAATCAGGAGAATTAAATAGAAAAAAAGAGAAATTAGCAATTAAGAAACATGGAAGAATTTAGGATACAGGAAAGGGGAAAGTGGGTAGAAGTAGATGAATATCAAACTAGTGTGAGAGAAATTTAAGGGATTAGATTGTGAACTTTTTGAGGGCAGAGACTGTTTTTGCCTTTTTTTGATTCTGCAGTACTTAGCACTTAATAGGCACCTAATAAATGCTTGTTGACTTGAAAGAAATAAAAATCAATAAAAAAAAAAGGTAAAGAAATGAAAATGTAAGGCTTACAATAAAAAAACCTAAATGTGAATGCTTAAAATCATTCAATAAAATGAAACTGCACAGCAAAATGGATAATGACATAAATTCCCAACATATGCTGCCTATTAAAAATACACTATACATATATATATATATATAATGTTTGGCCATGCAATGTCTAGAAATTTAGTACAAACCTAAGTCAATTACTGAAACTACAAACATGTAGACAAGAGGTTGGATTTCAAAAAATTAATAAATCAAAATGACAAGACTCAATTGACCCAACAGATACATAATTTCCAAATAAGAAATGAACTTGGAGTTGATGTACATTGGTCAAAAGACATAAATGACTGGCTAAAGAATGTGGTTGT
This sequence comes from Sminthopsis crassicaudata, assembly GCF_048593235.1. Taxonomy (NCBI): domain Eukaryota; kingdom Metazoa; phylum Chordata; class Mammalia; order Dasyuromorphia; family Dasyuridae; genus Sminthopsis; species Sminthopsis crassicaudata. The sequence continues at coordinate 610,254,677 of NC_133619.1, read as the reverse complement.
TATTGAGTTGAGTGTGTGTCAGTTTGCCATTTCCTTCTTGGGCTCATTTTACAGATGAGGCACTTTGTCACCTAGCTGCCCCCTTCACCTCTTAAAGGAATATGAAATGCCAAAAGGAAGACTTGCCAATATTCCAAACTACCAGTTCCACAGAGCATTATGGTTGACAATGCAAGGTTGTCCTAAATAGCTAAAGTCATTGAATGCATAAGCCAGAACATAAGCCATTTCCAAGTCTTTTTACTAAGTAAAATGTATCCAATTGTGTAAGGGCCATCAAAATTACAATGCATATCAAGTTATTATCTGGTTTCATCAAAGATTTTAATTCTGGATACTTGGCCAGGATCTTCCGGCCATGGTCTGCTTGTGGCTGGACTGTGTGGACCCACTCGAAGTCTTGCCACACACAATTCCCGTCACATCTGGGGTATTCAGCAAAGCCTGCAGTCCCAGGGTTATCCCCTAGCACTGAGGCCAGTCTATGGGAGGAGTATGCACAGTCCTATTCAATGAATTTCTGATAATTTTTCTGTCTGGTGTGAGTTTAAGAATTTTTGCCAAGCAGGTGTGTGATATCTGGATGGGCTGCCTTGTTCAGAAAGCTGTACCTATATTTGTGTGTGTGTGTGTGTGTGTATGTGTGTGTGTGTGTGTGTGTGTGTGTGTGTGTATACATAGATATATACACACATAGGCAAAGGCTTCCTGAACAAGAGGCAGAAAATATATATATACATATATATAAAACACAAATTTCCTTCTTCTCTTTTTCTCCTTTTACAAAATGAATTCAAATTCAAATGGATTTACAAAATTGTGGATTCAGCCTCCTTGCTGGATATTCCTAAGATATGTACACTGATTAACTAATTCTATGAGTTCTCCATCCAACTGGAGTGGAGAATCATAATCATAATTTGGGCAAAAGTCATTTTTTTCTTCTTGATTTTTCCTCTGTGGTTAGTTAAAGCAAATTCTTTGGAGTGATTAGATAATCTCATTTAGGAGGACTAAGAAGTGGTTTGAGACTTGATGCTCTAAGGAAACAGGAGTAGTACTAACACAGCACTGAAAACTTCATAATAGGAGTCATAGATTTAAACAGGAGAGAAGTCATAAAGCAGGAGTAACTCCAAGAAGCAGCCCTGACAAGTGGCAGTGAGAAAGACTAGCAAAGCAGAAGTCCTGCTGTTGAGGTTGGGAAAGGGGGACCACAAAAGTCGCAGACTTTGCAGATTTGAACCTATCTCCTAGACAGGGGCAACCTCAACACAGTTACAGGGCCAAAGAGGAGATAACTATTTTGGAACAGTGACAATACCACAGAAAGATGGTGTTTACAGAAATACAACAGATACCAATGGGAATAGCATAAGTACACTGTGCCATTCAAGAATTAAAGTTTTATATAGAGTTTTAATTAACATTTTAACATTGCATTTATATTTTATTTTTATTTAAAAAAAATTTTTTTTTACTTTTCCCCAATTACATGTAAGGAAATTTTTTTCATTTGTTTTTTTTTTTAAATTCAGATTCTCTTCCTACTTCCACCTCCCATTAAGAAAGCACATGTGGAGTTATGCAAAACATTTTCATAAAAGTCATGTTGTGAAAGAAAACAGATCTCCTCCTCCTCAAAAAAAAACAAACCCTTAAGAAAAATAAAATAAAAAAAGTATGCTTCAATCTGTATTCAGACACAATCAGTTCTTTTTCTGGTATCAATAGCATTTTCCATCCAAAGTCCTTCAGAGTAGTCTTGGATCACTGTATTGCTGAGAATAGCAAAGTCATTCACAGTTCATCATGCCCCAGTATTGCTATTACTTTGTACACAGTACATTTCACTTTGAGTACATGGAGAGCTTTGCAGGTTTTTTTCTGAGAATATCCTACTCATCATTTCTCCTAGAACAATAATACTCCATTATAATCACATGGCACAATTTATTCAGCCATTCCCCAATTGATGGGCATCCCCTCAATTTCCAGTTTTTTGCCCTGAGAAGAGAGCTGCTGTAAATATTTTTGTACATATAGGTCATTTTCCTTTTTTTTTTTTTTTTTTTTTTTTTTTTTTTAATCTCTTTTGGTGTCACTAAGGAGTGACTAGCAAGGCAGTGGAATGATCCGAATTATGGAAATTTAACTCTGCTGTGCTGCATTCTAAAAGGGACTGAGATCTAGGGATCCTGGGTCCTGAGTCAATTAAACCTCAGCATAGATGCATTCTAAGGTCTAGATGCAAACAAATCTCTCATGGTTCTTGGGCCATGAGACTTTTTGAGTTAGTTGTGAGATTATCCATGTTGTGCCACAGTTCCCTTTTATTGTTCTGCCTCAGTTTCCCTAATTGTCCTGCTTCAGTTTCCCTGAATTGTTCTGCCTCAATCCCTCTGGTTGCAACCCCCCTTTTTTGCTCATTAGGACTAAGATAATTAGAGCTGTGGAGATTTGACATTCCAAAAGATAAGACTCCAGATGTCTTATCTTAGATACTTACCTAATTGGTATTCTATATCTCTAAGTTTCAGACTTCCTGGCTCTAGTTAGACACCTCCTAAGCCCTCCAAATTTGTAAGAATTTATGGTTCTACCCCCAACCTGTCAGAACCTGATTGATGGTTCCTGCCTGGAGATTCCCACTCCTCAAAGTTTGGATTCCAACCCCCTGCCTTGGACTCTACCCTGATAACTTAAGAACCACGTGTATATATATTTCATGGGAACTTCACTTTGGCTGCTGGGTTCTTTGAGACAAAAGTCTCATTCAGCCTTGGGATAAAAAATGGATTCTCTCTCTCCCTCTCAGAAATCCAAATAAAATATTAAAAACTCTCTAATCTCTATCTTGCCTCAGTTTTTCCGGCATTACAATCCAGAGGAGTAGACCTAAGTAAGATTAGTGACTCCTTACTTTTTTTCCTGATGAAAAGTCTGATTTTTCCATTATCTGTTTTAGAATAGATTTCTCTAAAATACATGTGGCTAACCATAATACTTCTTATCTGTGTTTCATTGCTCAAATGCAGTAGAGAAAAGGATATGAGGAGGAATGTACCTGGAAGAGAAAGATTTCAGAACTATTATATATGTGTGTATATGTGTATACACATATATAATTATATATGTATATAGTATAGTTCTTACTGCATAATAGTCAATTACAAAATAGTTTGTAATTTTTAATTATTTTATAGTAAATTATACACAATTAAGTCATAATTATGTAGCATATAAATATATGTTATGTACATTATATATTAGGGCAGCTAGATGGCACAGTGGATAAACAGTAGTTCCTACCTCAGCCGTTTACTAGCTATGTGACTCTGGGCAAGTCATTTGAGCCTTCTTTGCCTCAGTTTTCTCTTTTGTTAATTACAGCTGTTTATTTTGAAAACATGCATAGATAATTTTCAACATTTACCCTTTCAACACTTTGCGTTTCAAATATTTTTTCCTTCCCTTCCCCCCACTCCCTCTCCTAGATGGCAAATAATCTAATATGTTAAACGTGCAACTCTTCTTTACATATTTCCACAATTTTCCTGCTGCATAAGAAAAATCAGATCAAATAGGAAAAAAATGAGAAAGAAAACAAAATGTAGGCAAAGAACAATAAAAAAGGTGAAAATGCTATGTTGTGATTCCCCCTCAGTCCCCACAGTCCTCTCTCTGGGTGCAGATGGCTCTCTTCATCACTGAACAATTGGAATTGGTCTGAATCATCTCACTGTTGAAGAGAACCACGTCTATCAGAATTGATCATCACATAATCTTGTTGTTGCCGTGTACCACGTTCTCTTGGTTCTGCTCACTTCACTCAGCATCAGTTCATGTAAGTCTCTCTAGGACTCTGAAATCTTCCTCCTGATCATTTCATACAGAACAATAATATTCCATAACATTCATATACCATAACTTATTCAGCTATTCTCCAATTAATGGGCATCTGCTCAGTTTCCAGTTTCTAGCCACCACAAAAAGGGCTGCCACAAACATTTTTGCACATAGGGGTCCTTTTCCCTCCTTTAAAATCTCTTTGGGATATGGACCTGATAGAAAAACTGCTGGGTCAAAGGGTATGCACAGTGTGATAGTGCTTTGGACATAATTCCAATTTTTTCTCCAGAATGGCTGGATGTATTCACAACTCTACCAACAATGTATCAGTGTCCCAGTTTCCCCACATCCCCTCCAAAATTCATCCTTATCTTTTCCTGTCATCTTAGCCAATCTAAGAAGTATGTAGTGACTCAATTTTCTCAAGTATGAAATGGGGATCCTAGAGAAGGATCCCTATTCCAGTATCTTTGCCAAGAAAACCCCATAAATAGGATCACAACGAATCAGACACAACTAATTAAGTTGACATTATATATTAAGATATAATTATATGTGATATCTATCATCATGTATATACATGCATGTGTATGTGAAAGACAGAGAGATGGAAAGACAGATAAAGACAGAGAAGGAGAAAGAGAAAAGAAGAGACAGAGACATAGAGAAAGACAGAAATAGAGAGACAGAGGAAGAGAGTGAGAAAAAGAGGAAAGGAGAAAGAAAGAGAGGGAGAAAAAAACAGAAAGAGACAGAGACAGAGAAGCAGAGATAGAAACAGAGTAAGAGAGATCACAGTTTTCCTGGCTGAGAACTTCAGCTGAACAAAAGAGAATTATTGATTCATTTTCTGTAGCTTCCTAGAACAGGGATAGGAAAAATATTTAGACCTGAGTTATTCTTTGCAATGAGTCAGCAATTTTAGTTGGCAAAGAAAGACTATATCTAGCACAAAACGTCAGGCTTTCACTATTTATTTTTCCCATCTATTTATTTTTCCCATTGTTTCCCCATAGAGTTTTAAAGGAAAACCATTATATGCCCAGAAATGAGTATAGTTCTTGATAGAGGGTGGATGTTTAATAAATACTTGTTATGGGGCAGCTAGGTGGTGCAGTGGATAAAGTACCAGCCCTGAAGTCTGGAGGACCTGAGTTCAAATCTGACCTCAGATACTTAACACTTCCTAGCTGTGTGGCCCTGGGCAAGTCACTTAACCCCAATTGCCTCAGCAAAATAAAATAAAATAAATGCTTGTAGATTGATTTAATGATTCATTGAAGGGCAGAACTGGATGACTGACTAGAATTAACACCCCAATCTAGAGAAATTGAGGTGGGGATGGGAAAGAGGGCTGCTTTCCCTGCAATGGGAAGGACTTGTGGGAATTGAATTTCCTTTCTTTCATTTCTTTTCTGGAGGTAAATGCTCAGTAGCAGAATTGTTTAGTCAAAACCATGTGTGAGAAATGCTCAAAGGTTGGGTTTCCATAGTGTTGCAAGCTTTGAGGTAATGTGAGATAGTGGGTACCACTGACCAAGAGGTTTTTCAGAATGTGAGAAGTTAAGAAAGATTCACAGAACAATTATGTGATCAATAGAAGCCTTGAGCAGATAAGAAATTGGGGGGCTAGGAAGGTACAGGTGGATTTAGCCAATCAGAAAGAACCTTGTAGTTTTGAGAAAACCACAAACTTAACATAATAGCCCATCAATCCCCACCTACTTGGGCTCAATGACCTGACTTGACCAAATCACTATTGGGCTTGCTTAATAGGCTAATTGAATATTAAACAACACACCCTAGAGGAGGAGTTTTCCTCCATTTTTGAACATGGGATGTGTGATGAGGGAGTGGAACATGTTTTATACATATTAAGGGGAAACATGTAGTGGACGTATTAGAAAGACTGTAGCCCAGATAAAACGAACCAATACCTTCTCTGAAGGGAAGAGCTGTGTTACTGAGCAAGTATAAAGGTTCCCCCATTTCTGTGCTCAGTGCTCCCTTTTCCCAAAGAGGAGTGGGCCCTGTTTCTGGCCAGAAACATTAAGACAATTCCTTAAGATTCTCTTTAATAAATTTTCCATGATATCTGATTTCCATTGTCAAGAGTTTTATTTCTACACATAAGTATTGAAATATGGGTGGAGCCAAGATGGCGGAGAGAAGACAATTTTTTTTGTCTGAACTCTTCCTGGTTTCCCTCAGATCAACACCAGATCAAGCCTCTGAACTGGTTTTGGAGTGACAGAACCCACAAATATTTGGAAGATAGTGAATTTCCAGCAGAAGATATTTTGGAAGAATTTCTGAAAAAGTCTGTTTCAATCAGGAGCGTAGGGTGGGAGGGAGAGGAGAGGGCAGCCATAGGTGTTGTGTGTCACAGGGAAGAACATTTCCCAAACCCTGAGAACATTAAAGGCAAATCATCTCCAGATGAAGCCCCAAAGAGTGATATGAATTGGTCCCCAGCTCCCAACGCTTTCTTGGGAAAATTCAAAAGGGATCTTAAAATAGAGAAGAAAAATGGGAAAAGGAAATGAGAACTTTGTAGGAGAGTTTGGAAAAGGAAAGACAGAAAATATCTGAAGAAAACTGCTTTAAAAATAGATTTAAAGAAATGGAAAAAGCATATAATTCCTTACAAAATAAATCTGATGAAATGGGAAATGCATATAACTCCTTACAAAATAGATATGATGAAATGGAAAAGAAACCAACTTGTTGAAAAACAGAATTTATGAAATGAAAAAAACTCAATGAACAAAATAACTCAATTAAAAGTTCAGTTGGCCAAAAAGCATGAGTATTGTTCTCAAAATTTCAAAATGACTTCAAGAATAATTATATTAGTTCCTAGATTTAATAACAGAAAATTCTTCCTATACCTGACTCTCTCCATCTCTACTAAAGTTAGTTCTTTCTATTTGTTATCATATTTACTAATTTTATGGTTTTACCAAACTTTTTGACAGCTTTTCAAACACTTGAAGATAATGATTTTGTCCTTTTTCTCCAGGCTAACCATTTGCAGTTTCTTCAAATAGAGTCCCTCTACCTTGAGTATTAACTCAAGGCCCTTCACTATCCTCATGGCCATCTCTTGTAAAGGTCCGGTCGTCTCTAAATTATCCTGCCGTCTCAACTCAATCTCCCAGCCTAGACTCTTCTTCCTCCAGAGTGTCGTAACAACTCTGTCCCAGAGTAGACTATTCCTTGCTCAATGTTGTCTTCTTTTATCCTCCCAGAGAATGGGCATGTGAGAACTCAAGGGCTTGTGGGAAAATTACTTCAACCAATGAATTTGTTTTTTTTAAAGGTTGTATAAACTCCTTTTCATATGTAAACTTCTCCTCAGAAGTTCAAAGGGGTAAAACTCCCCTTAAAGGCCAGAACCAAAGGTGTGAACTAGAGAATTGTTAAGTACCGACTTAACACTTAGTAAGAACCTAATATCTCCCCCTTTCTTTTGATTTAGAACATAGGGTGGTCATGATCTTGAAACATAAATCCATCAATATTGGAGGTATTACACATAATTACATAAATTACATAAACACATAGTAATATAACACATGCTAGAAATGATGTAACAAATAATATAAATTGAGAATTTATAAATGTCCATAAGTCCATTGTCCGTTAGTCTCATCTTGTGTTAGGAAATCCAATGATTCCTGCTGGTTTTAAAGTTCTTTAACAGTCTTCTTATTAGCCAAGCTCTTTCAGTGTCAGATGTTTCTTAGATCTTCTCCTTTGTTTTGAGGTCTTTTTCTTTTTCTGTCTCTCTCTGATGGACAAGGTGCATACGACTCATCGGCACCCATCTGATTCCTTCTCCATCTGAGGAAATACAAGCAAACCCTCTCCCCCAAGCAGTTAACCTATCTAGTCCCTTCCATTCACCACTTTCTGAGTCTCTCCACATCACCTGGAGATTATCTAAGGACAGTGGAGCTGCTCACACTGGACACTGCCTTTCTGGTGGGTTATAAAACCTGTCTGCCGGAGCCAGTGCATCTTTGTCAAAAATTAGAAAATTAATGATATAGAGAACTAAATTTAGAAGTTCTCTAGGGTTACCCCTTTCTTTTGTTTTTGGAGGAATGTCTTAATGTCTCTATTTCTTCTCTCTACTATTGCCTGACCTTAAAGGTCATGCCTCAAAAGGTATGCCAATACAGGATTAAAAGGTGTGAACTAGATAATTGTTAAGTACCGACTAAGCACTTAGTAAGAACCTAACAATCTTTGATACTGTTTGGGGGACCTAAAATCTCAATTCATTTAAGATAGTGATGGTTTGTTGCTGTGATGCTGTTTTGAGACCATCATAAGATAATCCAGTGGAGATGTTCTGTCTCTACAGCCTGACAACTTTAGGGCTGGAGTTTCTGGTGTCTCCTAACTAGTTAAATAATCAAAATTCTCAGTTCTTGAATGGTTTTCATAGAACTTTCCACATGATGACCTTATGAATTTAATCATGGCCGATCTAGATCCATTTGTTAATTCGACAAACAATAAGAGACAATCATATATTTATTTTTGCTTTTTTCCCTGGGTATTTCATTTCTAGTGCCTTGTCTAAAGCAAGTATTTAATAAATGTTTATTGAATTGAATAAACTGGACCCTGTTCTCATTTATTGAGCTATTAAAACCCTGATGCCTGTTGAGGATGTAGGATGGGAAACCTTTTGAAATTGATTGACAGTTAACTGTCTCCACCCCAACTTGCCCTTGGCTATCACTTCAGTTACCCTTGGTGCTTCCCAGACCCTCCCCAGTCCCAGGAAGGTTTCCCAACTCAGGTTTCACTTCTATTTTCTTTACATCTGTACATGTCAGCTCTGGTTTAAACCTAAACCCAAGATCTGTCTCAGATCCACATCTGCCAGGACTGTATCAGCTAATCTCCATGTGACGTAAAGGTACCCAGAAAGTAGCAAGTACCTGGAGGAAAGAGACATTAGTCACTCCCCAATAAAGGAAACATAATCCCAGTCTCAATTTCAGTGTCAACCAGGTGTTCATACATTATATAGAGATTTTCTGAGCACAACAAAGGCTTCATTCTTTAACCTTGTTAAGTTTACTAGGTTGCACCCTCTATAGAAGCAAAAATTATTGCTATAATGGAAAGAGATCAGAGCTTAGGGTCCACACATAATTCAAACCCTATCTTTGTACCCTATTTACAGCTGTGTAAATATAGGTATGTCATTTTTCCTTTAGGAACCTGTTTCCTCCCAAGATGGAGAACCATAGGATTTAGAAACACAAGGAATCTTAGAGGTCAGTTAGTTTGACACTCCCATTTTATGGATGAGAAAATGGGAAAGTGAGGTGACCAGTGTTGGCCAACTAGTAGGCAGCTATCTCTAAGTAATAATTGCACATCTTATTTCACAGGGTTGAGGATAAGGAACAAATAAATGGAGGTCCAACCCTATCATTTTATAAATGGGGAAAATGAGACTGAAAAAAAGTGAAATAATATAACCTCACGATCCTATAAACAGTATCTGAAACAGAATATGAACTCGGGTCTTCCCGATGCTAAGCTCAGAATTTTATCCTTGATGGACATAGCTACATCAAACCTTAAAGCTCTTGCTTATCCTCTTAAGCTAATGTTGGTCCACTTTGCCCATTTCCTAACCATTTCAGTCAAATCTCACAGGTATAGCTTCTACCTGAAGTCTCTCAGATTTCTTTCAGCAGCTCAGCCCAGGGCTATTCTGGAAGAGGATTCCAGGAGTAAGGTCTTTGATCTTGTTTTGAATGAGGAAGACTAGTGTTATGGACTATAGCATCCTGGACTTGGAATCATAGGGTCAGATTGGAATCCCAGCTGTTTAACTGTGTCATTTCTCCTTTCTTTTTTTTTCTTTCTTTCTTTTTTTTTTTTTTTTTCTGAGACTGGGGTTAAGTGACTTGCCCAGGGTCACACAGCTAGGAAGTGTTTTGTGTCTGAGACCAGATTTGAAAGCGGGTCCTCCTGAATTCAAGGCTGATGCTCTATCCACTGTGCCACATAGCTGCCCCCATTTTTCCTTTCTTGCCTCATTTCCCTCATTAGCTAAGAAAGAAAATTAGGACTACACCATCTCTAAGGTTCTTACATCTGATCTTCTGGTCCACTAATACAGTCATGTCCCCAGAGGGTCCTAGGAGGGGAAAGGGGGTCACAGGTCTCCTGCTAATCCAACTGAGGGAGACTATTTTTCTAAGAGGGGCACCCTACCTGGAGCATATCTAAGGAAAGTTCAGTGACATCCCAGGGGTAATCAGAAAGGCCAGTGAACACAATCCCACAATCCAGGAGGCTGGCACTGAGAAGGTGTTCCATTCTTGCCTTGTAGGGCAAGTTGCTTCTTGAACTGCTCCAGGGTAGATTTGGGTCTTAAAAGGGACAAGAGGCATGTTGTGGTGTCAACTGGCAATCTCTGGTATCCTTAAATGGACCTGGTCTTGATTCATGAATTCTCTCTTGCACAACATACACACATGAGGCCTGAAGGGACAAAAATATTTAATAATGATATTGTCTCTTTGTCTATAATACCTTTAAGCAAAATGTACTTTCCCTGTTTCTCTCTCTTGACATGTCAAATTTTATTCTTGCAATGCCTGCCTAAGGCAGAAAATTTTGTTCCAGCTCCTCACTTTCATTCAAGATGGATCTTCATATTTTAATCCTATTTCTTGTATTATCACTTTGTGGGTTTTGGTTTTTTCCCTCCTCCATTTTATCATTCTCTTCCTTTTGATTGGGGAATTTGATCCATTCACATTTGTTATAAATATCATGTCTGTGTTTTCCTTCGTTTAATTCTTTTGCATTCAGAAGATCACACCACCCAGAATTTAGAATTGGACAGCACCACTATGGTTCATATTTGTAATTTAATAGATGAAGAAACAAGTCTCAGAGAGCTACTTTTCTAAAATAGTAAGCAGCAGAACGAGGATTTGAATTCAGATAATTTGACTGTAGAGCTCATCCTCTTTTCACTATGCATTTGATATACATTTACACTATATATTTTTTTTCTTGTTTTTTCTCCCAACCTGGCTCCTGAATTTTATTTTGCTACTTTCATTTGATCCCCATCACTAAGCAGATTCTTTCCTGTCCTTCCCCTTCTCTTTGTCCTAGCCCAAAGTTTTTGAATTTACTTTTATTATTTCTCTTTTTTTCACCATTTAATCCTTCTTTTCCCAAGTCCAGATAAAGATTTAGTTCAGAACCTATCTAGCCCTTCCATCTACTCATTTAATTTGAATGACATTCATTTATGATACCTTTTCTAAGAAGTGCTAATTTACTTTATCACCTTATTTGCTCCTTTTCTTTATGGCTACAATGGAAATCTAATCTCTTATTAAGGGTTTTGTGATTACTTTCTTCTTTATTTTCTCTGACACCTGTAATACACACTAGGCTTCTGGGGTACAAAAATAGTGCTCTCTTCTCTATCCAGTCCATCTATTACTTTCCTATTTCTTTTTAAAAAAAAAAATTTAAAGGACCTTCTTCTAAGCAACCTTACTCCCAGAAACATTGATTCATGAAGGATGGTATTATGTCTCAGTGGAAGTGGATTGTATTAAAGAGGTCCAATCTTCACTAATGCCCTTACACTCTTACATTTCATCACCTGTCTATCCTAAGACTTCTTTTCAGTGTTGTCTCACATTCTAGCTCTGGTGTTATATTTCCTCCCCTTTCATCCTCACAGCACTGGATGGAAATAAAGGAAAATAATCACCTTTCCATAAAAGTTTTCCTCTCATGGGACATTTCAGTAATAAGGTGACCATTACTTTGTTGATCACTGGGTGAGGAAATTTTTAGTGTTGGCAATTCTTGAAGAATATCTGCAAAGTCACAGAGAGGTTATGGCTTCTATGAATAGAAGATAGACCCACATCAATAAAATATTAGGTTCTTGGAGGATTGATGTAATTATATGGGATATTTTTATAGCGTTTGCCATTTAGCAGACAACATATATGCACTATCACCTTTGATCCTCACAAAAACCCTGTGAGGGAGATGAAGCAATATTACTATCCTGATTTTAGAGAAGCAGAGAAGAAGGCTCAGTGAGAGAAATTAACTTGTTCAAGATCCTAGAACTAGTAATAGTAGCTTGCATTTCTATGCTACTTTTTAAGGATTCTAAACTGTTTTCTCCATAATAATCCTGTGTGGTGGATAGTGTAACATTTTTTCAATATTGTTTCATATTCTATGGATTATATGTGTACAATTATTTTGCATTTGTTGATACTTCAATAAATCTGTGTCCGAGTCTGGAAGAAATATTAGAAAATAAAATATCAGATTTTATTATTATTAAGAGATTTCAGGAGGAATCTTAGAACATAGAACATTAGATTCATAGGAAGGAACATTAGAGCATAGAATGTTAGAACACAAAATTTAGGACCTGAGGTGATTCCTTAGAGCTGAAAAGAACTTTAGAACATAGAAAATTTTATGGAAATATGTTTTAAAGGATAATCCTATATCAGATTGCTTGTTCTCTTGGGAAAGGGGAGGTGAGGGAAGGAGGGAGAAAAATTTAGAACAAAAATAAATATTTGGAAAAATAAAATGCTACTGAGAACATAGAACTGTTTTTTATTATTACAATTGTTATTATTTTTATTACTGATGCTTTTAATGTTACATCACCTTTATTTCTAAATATTTATCTCCCTCAGCAGTTTTTCTTGTGACAAAAATGTAAAAGAAAAAAAAGTTAGCAAAATAAACCAACTAATGATGTCTAATAGTAGTTCCATATTCTCAGTTTTGTAGCATTGATTATTTCCATTCTTTTTGTTCATTATGGATCACTGTTTTCTCCTTTAACCCTGTTGCACTTGAAGAGGTTGTCCTTCTCCTTTCCAAGGCAAACTCTCCTCAAGTACTCTTGATTCCATTCCATATCATCTTCTCCAGAAGGATAGTGTTCTCTATCATCTATTTCTCATTATTCTTCAATCTCTCCTTGTGTACTGGCAGGCTACTTTACTGCCTACAAATATGTCCATGTCTCTCCAATTCATTTTTTTTTTTTTTTTTTTTTTGCTGAGGCACAATTGGGATTAAGTGACTGGCAGGGTCACACAGCCAGGAAGTGTTAAGTGTCTGAGGCCAGATTTGAACTTGGGTCCTCCTGATTTCAGGGCTGGTGCTCTATCCACTGCACCATCTAGCTGCCCTGGGTCTCCCATTCTTTAAAAAAAAATCCTACACCTCATTTGATCACTCTGTCCCCACTATCATCCTATACCTCTTTTTTTTTTAATGGCTGTATTCATTGAGAAAGTTGTTTATAATGGGTTTCTCCTTTACTTTCATTCTCTTTTTTGGGGGGTGGGGGGCTGTGGATCATTTATTCCCATATTCAGAGTCAAGCCCTGACTTTCTCTCTACTCCAGTTCCTGTAGAGGTGACAAAAGCAAAGTGCTGAGCTCAATGTTGGCTATTGAATAGTGCACAGTAAGTGGTAACAAGCAGGGAATACTTTAGTACTCCAACCCCAGGAATGTCTACCCTAAAAATTAAACCAGTACCCATTCACCCCTTCAAATAACTTGAATTAATCCTCCTACTCAAGACCCTGATTATTTCCACATGAGAAATTTGGATATAATTTGAATTTCCATGTCTGTAGGCCTGAGCCTGATACTCTCCAACGAAGGATTCCTTTTCACCAACCACAGAGATTTCATCCCCAGGACATTTGACTGGCTCTTTTCTGTCCCTCAATGTAGGGCAAGATGGAACTTAGTGGAGCTCCTTGTTCAAGAATCTTGTGAACATGGGTAGAGTTGGTAGGGCTTGTTAGTGGAGACCATGTGGTTAGCTTCCTTGATGGTGAGGAAGGCAATGTTGGCAAACTCTACAAAGCCAGCAACTTATTCCCATCAGACACCAGTCATGGCCAACACTCTACATCCACCTTCTGGTTCAAGGAACCCCCCAATCACTTGTCTCCTGAGCCATGTCTCCATCCAGTTGTAGAGCAGAATGTGGTATTTCTGGGTTCTGAGAAGTCTAAGAATTGCTCATTCACGGTCTGACAGAGACCCTGATAATTATTGTCCACTATGTAGTTGCATCTGTCCCAGCATGGGGCACATTCAGGAATGTGCAGGGTTTTTTGCACATAGAGGTTGTTTAGATAGGTGGAGGGTGCCATGGTGTTGGTACCAGCGAGTCCAGTGGTACCCTTGCTCCCATTCCGATGCAACATCCACTTGATTGTCAGTTGGAAGAAAAGTTTCCCATACCCTGTAATATCACTGTATCCTTTTCATTCTCTTCTTAGCACTCTGTAGTCTACCTTCAGATTTCATCATTCAAATGAAGCTTCTCTCTTCAAAGTTACCAATGATTTCTTAACTGCCAAAGCTAGCCACTAGTGACCTTTTCCTACTCCCCAACCTTCCTGGTCTCCCTGAACCTTTTGACACTCTCCATGGCCTTCTTCTCCTAAATACTCTCTTCTCTTTTGGTTCTTCTCCATTTACCTGACTGCTTCCTCTCAGGCTCCCTTAGTTGGATCTTCCTTTAGATCATATCTAATAATTGTGAATATCCTTCAATGGTCAGCCCTTGATCCTCTTCTCCCTCTATTCTATATTCTCATTAGTTTTCATGGATTCAATTACCATCTGGAGCAGATAATTTTCAGATAATCTTATTAAAGCCTAACCTTTTACCTGGTATTTGAATGTAATAAGCACTTGATAAATGTTTATTGATTGACTATGAGAGGAAAGCTCAGAATCTTTTAAATGTGCATTTATCTTGTAATTAAGCATTCTTTCATACAGTTATTACCAGATGACAATTTTAAAAAAAAAAGAATTGTTTGTATTTTTCTTGACTATGAATATTTGTTCCAGAGAATTTGTTTTGTTATTGTTTTTCCCAATAGGGGAGATAGGAGAGAGAATAATTGTTTGTTAATTGGAAAAAAAAAAAAAAAAAGAAGAAGAAGAAGAAGAAGTAATTGCTCATATCTTTTGCCACTTATTCATTGGAAAATCAACCAAAAAGATCAATCAATAAGCATTTATTAAACTTTCAATACATGCTAGGTACTAAGCTAAGCACTAGGGATTCAAGACAAGTCAACAACAAGCATTTATTAGACTCTTAAAATGTGTCAGGTACAATGTGGAAGCTCTAGTGATATAAAGACAAAGCTTGAAGGAGAACCCAAATATCATAAAGTGTATAAGGATGCAGTAATATAGAGGGTTTTATCCATTATTATTTTAAAAAAAAATTGTCCTTGGGTGGAAGGCACTTGTAGCTATCTCTTAATCATTACCTTATCTGACTTAAATTGAATAGACTTTAAGAAAAAATCATAAAAGTACTTGGTCATTCTGTCTTGGCTCACTTGTCTTTTCTGCCAGAAAATAGAGACTTTCTTTTCATTCTTTTTTCTTCTATCCCTCCTTCTCCCATAGATTGCTACTATTTGGCAATGTACTCTCAGTCAAAATTACAAAAACCACATTGGACCACATTGCTACCAAAAAAAGCAGTTTTCCTAGCACTCTGATCCATTTTTTTCTTTTCAGTTTGGCTCTTCAGTTTATTTGACCTCCAGCCAGCAGATTCAGTTGCTGGATGACATCCTTCCTGGGCTATGCAGGAACCCAGATAAGAAAAACCCCAGCATCCTCCAAAAACTTCTAGTCATAGTTATGAAAAATATCTCTGGAAAGTAAAAGTATCACTCTGTCCACTTGACATTTAACTGATTTTCATGTAAAGTAATTTGCTTAAGGTTTTAGAGCTAGTAAATGAGGGAGCTGGAATTTTAACTTGGGTCTTTTGATTCCAAATGTAGTCTTAATTTAGCTATACTACCTCTTATAATAAAGATATACAACATCTTGGTAGACAAAAGGTTGTGACCTAATTTTTTTTTACTATTTTCTTTGTAGATAAGATCATACAAAAAAAAAGTGATGGTTTTGAGTCCATAAGGAAGGAAGGTTAAAATAAATAGGATAGCCTTTCTCCCTATGCCCCCATTCAATTTCTTTTTCTTTATTATAGCTTTTTATTTACGAGATATGTGCATGGGCAATTTTTCAGCACTGACTCTTGCAAAACCTTCTGTTCCAACTTTTCCCTTCCTTTCCCCACTCCCCTCCCCCAGATGGCAGGTAGACCAATACATGTTAAATATATTAAAGTATATGTTAAATACGATATATGTATACATATCTATACAGCTATTTTGCTGCACAAGAAGAATCAGATTTTGAAATAATTAACCTGAGAAGGAAATCAAAAATGTAAGTGGATAAAAACAGAGCAAGTAGAAATGCTATGTTGTGATTCACACTCATCTCCCAGAGTTCTTTCCCTGGGTGTAGCTGGTTCTCTTCATTACTGAACAAATGGGGGGGGGCAGCTAAGTGACGCAGTGGATAGAGCACCAGCCCTGAATTTAGGAGGACCTGAGTTCAAATCTGATCTCAGACACTTAACATTTCCTAGCTGTGTGATCCTGGGCAAGTCATTTAACCCCAGCCTGGGGGGGGGGGGGGAAGAGTTGCATTATTAAACAAATGGAACTGATTTGGATCCTCTCATTATTGAAGAGAGCCACATCCATCATATAGTATTGATCATCATATAGTATTGTTGTTGAAGTATATAATGATCTCCTGATTCTGCTCACTTCACTCAGCATCAGTTCCTGTAAGTCTCTCCAGGCCTTTCTGAAATCTGGTCATTTCTTACTGAACAATAATATTCCATAATATTCATATACCACAATTTATTCAGCCATTCTCCAATTGATGGGCACACACTCAGTTTCCAGTTTCTTGCCACTACAAAAAAGGCTGCCACAAACATTCTTGCACATGTGGGTGCCTTTCCCTTCT